>NC_069503.1:993547372-993567372 GCF_027579735.1 Bombina bombina
GTTAAAGTCCTTTGCCTGCCTTTGTTTCTTACACCTGAGATCTCATATCTTTGAGCCTTTATAACCTTTTGTGAAATGTTTTAAATATTTTTTATTAAATGGTGTTATTATGAGTGTAAATGTATTGTGCAATATATGTTTGATGTGTTTTAAGACACTTTTTAGTTTAGTGAAACAGTTAACCTGAGCTCTAAGCTCTGTCTAATCATTCTTGCTGAAATCGCTATTGTGCTCATGCACTCGCATTTACTTTCAACGTTTAAAAACAAAGCTGCTTTTTAGGGGTTAAAGTTGGTGGGTGTCGAGTGATAGAAAAAAATGGCACTGAAAAGTGCCTTTACACTGCAGTCATATACATATATATTTACATTTGCTGGCCATTTCTGAATGACTTACCCACTTCGCTGAGCAAGGTTCTCATGCCTTGTCTGACGGCATGAGAACGAGGCTCCCATTGGAGCCTATGGAAGTACGCTCTCATGAGTGCTAAGCTTTTGTGCAATACGAACTTAAGGTCACATTCACATTGCACCTAACTTGTAATACCAGCGCACATTTGCGCTGGTATTACAAAGTGGAGCGCAAATATCAATTTCGCAAAAGCGATATTTTGTGCTCCACTTGTTATCTGGCCCCTAGTGTTTACATGTCCTGTAAATCTTAGCACACTGAAAGTCACAGACTGTAACTACTTTAGCAGATTGCTTTAAGTTTAACTTTACTGACAACTCCATATTTGAAACTGCACAACTGGCCTAATAGAAAATTGAAAACCCTACACTATAAATTTCCAGCTCAGAGAGAACTATACATCAGCAAGAGAGTTGAACACCCTGCATCACAATAATCCATTTTCTACCTGTCAGGGTACCAGGAATCAGACTGAGACGTGAAGTGCAAAAATAATGACACCTTTATTAATAACAAAAATAATAAATTGACAAACCAGGAGTCAAAACCAGAGCTGGTAGTCAGACGAGCCGAGTCAGGAGCCAAAGCGAGTAGTCAGGAACAAGTCAGGGATCAGGAACCAGAAGGGCCGTCAGACAAGCCAGGTAATACACAGGGACTGGAACACAGGAACTAACAAACAAGTCTGAGACAACGCAAGGGCAAAAGCATACTGAACAGAGGCCCTTTAAATAATAAGTGTGACATCATAATCCCGGGACTGCAACCTGTCTCACACTGATGATGTTCACCAGTTTGGCTATAAGAGGGTGCTTAGATGAGAGAGCAGCGTTGCACACTCTGCATCAGATTCAGTGAGAGAGGTAAGTAAAATGGCAGCCAGCAGCAAATAGCAAACAAAGCAGGGTGAAACCCTGACAGTACCCTTCCCTCAATGACCCCTCCCCCGCAGGAGAATAAAAGACTAATTGGGGAAATAGGCTTGGAAGGCATGGTGGAGGGCGGGTGCATAAACATCAGAGGAGGGAACCCTCGAAAGCTCCTCCGGAACGCAACCCCTCCAGTGAACCAAATTCTGTACGCGACCCCTAGACATTTGAGAGTCAATCATGCTGCTGACCTCATATTCTTCATGGTTGTCAACTAAAATAGGACAGGGGCGAGGCAATACAGTGGTAAACTGATTACAAACCAATGGTTTCAAGAGGGTGACATGAAAAACATTGGAGATGCGCATTGCAGGAGGAAGATCAACAGCATAGGCAACAGGATTGACCCATCGGAGTATTTGAAAAGGACTAACATAACGGGGAGACAGTTTATTGGAAGGCACACAAAGATTCAAGTTGCGGGAGAACAGCAAAACCCTCTCACCAACCTGGTAGGAAGGCGCAGGCAGACGCCTACAATCAGCCTGGATTTTTTGGCGCTGCATAGACCGATGAAGGAAATCCTGAATCTGCACCCACGTGGAATGGAGTTGGCAGAGATGCTCCTCCAAAGCCGGAATACCCTGAGACATGAATGAATCTGGCAAAAAGGATGGTTGAAACCCATAATTCGCCATGAACGAGGATAACTAGGAGGAAGCATTAATAGCACTATTACAAGCGAAATCTGTCCAAGGTAACAGTTCAGACCAATTATTGTGGTGATCTGAGACATAGCAACGGAGGAACTGTTCCAGAGCTTGGTCCGTTCCGCAGCCCCATTGAATTAAGGGTGATATGTCAAGGAGAAGGAAATCTGGATCCCCATTTGAGCACAAAAGGAGCGCCAAAATCTGGAGACAAACTGTCTACCCCAGTCCTTGGGTAACCCATGTAAACGGAAGACCTCCCATGCAAAAATTGATGCAAGCTCCTGAGCGATAGGAAGCTTCTTCAAGGGAATGCAATGTGACATTTTAGAAAAATGGTCAACCACCATTAGGATAACAGTATTGCCATTGGAAACAGGGAGTTCAACAATGAAGTCCATAGAAAGATTTGTCCAAGGACACTCACCATTAGCAATTGGCTGGAGAAGACCCACAGGAAGACGTTGAGGAGTCTTGTTCTGTGCACAGACTGAGCAGGAGGCAACATATGCAGCAACATCAGAACGAAGACTTGGCCACCAGAATTGTCGAGTGACAGACCAAATCATATGGTTCTTGCCCGGGTGACCAATAGAATGTATCATTCTCTTTACGGATCATGTCTGTGATAGGTTTGACCAAAGAAGAAAAGTTTTTAATAAACTTTTTATAGTAATTGACGAAGCCCAAAAAATGTTGAATAGACCAAAGACCAATTGGGCGAGGCCACTGCAGAACTGCAAACAACTTGTCAGGATCCATGGAGAACCCTGCAACGGAGATTATGTAACCTAGGAAGGTTACTTGAGTCTGATGGAACTCACATTTCTCTAGTTTACAAAACAGGCCATTCTCACGTAGTCTCTGAAGTACCCGTGTGACACCAGAACAATGAGCCTTACATGTGGGTGAGTGTATGAGGATTTCGTCTAAGTACACCACAACACACTGTTGCATCATATCTCATAGGACATCATCAATAAATTCCTGGAAAACAGCAGGAGCAATACATAGGCCAAAGGGCCAAACTGCTCCTGGTGTTAAATGCTGTTTTCTATTCGTGACCCTCCTTGATCCTAACGAGAATGTACGCTCCTCTCAAATCAAGTTTAGAAAAGACCGTAGCTCCCTTGAGGCAGTCAAAGAGTTCCGTAATGAGCGGAATAGGGTAAGCATTCTTAATGGTAAGACGATCAAGACCCCTATAATCGATGCATGGTCTTAACTCGCCACCCTTTTTCTTCACAAAAAAGAAGCCAGACCTTTCAGGAGAGCAGGATTTGCAGATGATCCTCCGCGACAGAGCATCAGCAACATACTTCTCCATAGCACAATTCTCCGCAACAGACAGAGGGTAAACCCAGCCCCAAGGAGGAATGGCTCTGGGTTCCAGGTCTATGGCACAATCGTAAGATCGGTGAGGAGGCAACGTACCGGCACGCACCTTATAAAAAAAAGTCTAGGAACTCTCTGTACTCTTCTGGCTATTGAGATACCGAAGAAGTGCACACGACTTTGACTGGTTTCTGAAGACAAGTGGAAATACCTTGCGCAGATGATGACAAAATTTCGGACCTGCACCAGTCGAGACTGGGATTGTGCTTTTGGAGACAGGGATTACCCAGAACAACCGGAAAATGCGGAGAGTTTATCACCTAGAACTGGAGGGTTTCAAAATGGAGAGCCCAAATAGCCATGGATAACGGAGCGGTTTCGTGAGTAATGAGTGCGGGCTGAAGGGGCCTGCCATCAATGGCCTCAATAGCAAGCGGAAAGGACTGAGGCAATACAGAAATGGAATGCTTTGATACAAAAGCACTGTCAATGAAATAGCGCACAGCACCAGAGTCAACAAGAGCCTGGGTGACTATGGAAGAGCCCCCCCCAGGAAAGGACAACCATGACCAAAGGTTTCTCCTTTAGCAGTTCCGGGGACGAGGATAAACCACCCAAGGTCTGCCCCCGACAGGATCTTAGTTGTGAGCGTTTCCCGGCCGTGTAGGACAAGACTTTAAAAGGTGGCCCTGTAACCCACAATAGAGGCAGAGCCCCTCCCTCCTCCTAAAGGCCCAACTGCATTGGCTCAGCAGTACCTGGTGACTCGGAACCAGGAGGCATGGGAGGAGAGGAAGGCATGGGTGGGAATGAACACGTAGGAGACAACGTGACAGGAGGCTTCCGCAAGCGTTTCTTGAAAGAGGGCTTCTCTCTGAGTCTGATGTCAATTAGGATTAAAAAAGACACGCCTCGAGACCCTCTGGTAAATCTCTAGCAGCAACTTTGTCTTTAATCGCATCATAGAACCCATGAAAGAAGGCGACAACAAGGACTTCATTGTTCCAACCTACCTCTGCGGCAAGCGTACGGAACTCAATGGCATACTGAGCAACAGATCTCGTACCTTGCTAAATGGACAAGAGTCGTTTAGCAGCAGAGGAGGAGCGAGCTGGAACATCAAATACCCTTTGAAAGGAAGCCAAAAATTCAGGGTAATTTGAAATCACTGGTTTATAAGTCAGTAGTGTCAGAGAGTAAGAGATGAGAAATCCCACCTTAGCTCTGTCAGAGGGAAACGCCTTAGGTAACAACGCAAATAAAAGCTCACCTGGTTCAAAAACCCTCTGCACTGATTAGGATCGCCTCCATATCGCTGAGGTAGAGGTGCAGAACCGGACATGCTCCTAGTAGGACTAAGTGCAGCAGCGGAAACAGGAGCAGCCATAACTTGTGGTACACTCTGATCCAAACCTAGAAGGGTTTGCAGGGCTAGTGCAAATTGATCTAAGCGGTGAACCTTTTCATCCATCCTGGAAATGATGGTAGGTAAAGGTGGATTATTAGCACTGTCAGGATTCATGGCCCTTGTGTAATGTCAGGGTACCAGGAATCAGACTGAGACGTGAAGTGCAAAAATAATGACACCTTTATTTATAACAAAAAATAATAAAAAGTCCACAAGCCAAATAACAAGCCAGGAGTCAAAGCCAGAGCTGGTAGTCAGACGAGCCGAGGCAGGAGCCAAAGCGAGTAATCAGATGAGCGGGGATCAGGAACTATAAAAACAGCAGAGTCAGGAACAAGCCAGGGATTAGAAACCAGAAGGGACATCAGACAAGCCAGGTAATACAGAGGAACTTGAATACATAAACTAACAAACAAGTCTGAGACAACATAATGGCAAAAGCATACTGAACTGAGGCCCTTTAAATAATAAGTGTGACATCATAATCCCGGGACTGAAACCTGTCTCACACTGATGATGTTCACCAGTTTGGCCATAAGAGGGCGCCCAGATGAGAGAGCAGCGTTACACACTCTGCATCAGATTCAGTGAGAGAGGTAAGTAAAATGGCAGCCAGCAGCAAATAGCAAATAAACTCTAACAATCCGACTGAAACTCCAATACAGAAAGGCCTATTCATCCTCAGTCTAAGCTGGGAAGGCTCTATACTCTGTGAAGTCCATCTCTCCACTCACTTTGCCAATACCATCCACTATTCTTGAAAACCCGGTTGCTCTCAATGGCTTACAAATCACACAAAAACACAAAAAAGATCTCACAACCTACTAGCACTAAAATGAATACCTATTTTCGGGCACTAAATGCCTTGCTCCAAAAAGAATAAGTCTTGTCACAACATCCAGATGAGCCCCAGGACCCACAAACCTTTGAAAGTGATGTCCCAATCACTCGTTCTGACATGCAAGATTTACCCATAAAGGCAGATTTTGCCTTCTTTTTGCAACAAGTAAGTCAGCTTATTATAGATGGCCTACTGGAGGTTAAAAGTGATGTTGCTAACCTAGGGGGCAGAGTAGCATACTTGGAAGACCAAGTGGAATCTCAAATTTCAGATGTGGACTTATTCACACAAAAGCTTGATGCACAGGAATCCTGGATCTCCTTTCTGCAAACCAAACTTGTAGATTTGGACCACTGGGACAGGAGGCAACATTTAAGTATTAGATGCATCTCTGACAATCTTAATTCTTTCCTCCGCACAACTTGTAATCTAGCCGTTAAAGACTTATTATTCCTCAGTATGCTATTGCTTACAAATAATCCTTGATTGGCACCATAATGGTCCTGTAAAATCGTGGATCTCTATTGATTCCCACATATTCAGATCCCCCTCATCAGGAGCCTTATGATGAATTGCAAGGCACAGTCTGCCGCTATGGTTAGATGCTTATCCATTATATAAAAATGTTAACCTATGGGACTCCCTCACTCACCACCTTCCCAAAATCTCTTTGTTGAGGTCTCAACTATCACCTATGTCACCCAATGCTGAATTAAACGGTGGTCTAGAGCTTATGTTACATAATTTAAATAATTGGGATATACAGTTCTAATAATTAAACTACTCACAAATGGCAAACTTAAAGATAGACAGGCTCTTTCTAAAGTGTTGGGGGGGGGGCTTTTTCCAAGTGGCGGAAGTGTCACCAACTAAACTTTTTGGCCACATACCCTTCGAGGGGAGCACTGACCAGACCTATGACCCCATTTTAACAATTTTGATTATTGGAGACACCAATTCCCCACAATTTGTCCTGGCCTTGAAAGTTTTTGATAGATGCCCAGAACTCAGAACATCCTGACTATGTTGAGAGATTTCATAGAGACTTAGGCAGGGAACTTAACGACTCAGAATGGAGGCGTATTTTAGGTAATTCCTCTCCAGGTTCTTAGAAATTAATTATAAAATTTTAACACAATGGTACCTCACCCGGTAAGACTTAAAAGCCTTTTACCTACTTCCTCTGACTTGTGCTGGAGGGGTTGTGGAAGGAAGGGGACTCCACTCTTGGTAGGAATGTCCAAAAATGAAACCATTTTGGTCTGATATTGAGACTTACATTAAAGGGACATGAAACCCAAAAAAATGTCTTTCATGATTTAGGTATAACATATAATTTTAAACAACTTTCCAATTTACTTCTATTATCAAAGTTGTTTAATTCTCTTGTTATCATTTTTTGAAGAAGCAACAATACATGACTGGTTTCTAACTGAACACATGGGTGAGCCAATGACAATCGGTATATTTATGCAGCCACCAATTAGCAGCTATAACCTAGGTTCTTTGCTTCTCCTGAGCTTACCTAGATAAACCTTTCAGAAAAAAATAACAAGAGAAGGAAGCAAATTAAATAATAGAAGTAAATTGGAAAGTTGTTTAAAATTGCATGCTCTTTTTGAATCATTAAATAAAAAATGTGAGTTTCATGTCCCTTTAATATATTACTAGGACCAAACACACATACTGTATATGTCTTTACTCTACCCTAGCACTTTTTAATTTATTACCCACGTTACCCTCTAGACTTCATCTTAAAGAGATGGATAGTACACATGAAGGGCACTTTAATACTCGAGGAATTTGGGAATTATAAAAAAAAAATAGATTTCATTTACAATATCAAATTCACCTGGAAATCTAGCAAAATTGGAATCTGCTCTCACACCCCACCTAAATACTGGAACTGATAACTAACACTTCACAGCGAGAAGAGGATCCTCTTGGGGGGCTTAATGTAGGACTCTTCGCTCTGTTCCCCCCCTCTCCCCCCATCCACACTTATCTACCTCCCACTTACTTTTCAATTCTTGCATTAATTCTCTCTTTCAAATTAAAAAGTTATGAATACATTTGGAACTTGTCTTTCTATAGCTTACTCTACATTGCTTTAAAGGGACATGAAACCCAACATTTTTCTTTTTCCTATTTTTCATTATTCAAGTAGAGCATGTGTTTTTAAACAACTTTCTAAGCTCCTTCTTTTATTCAATTTGCTTCATTTTCTTGGTATCTGTTTTTAAAGAAGCAGCTATGCACTACTGAGAGCTATCTGAAGACATCTGGTGTACCAATGAAAAGAGGCATTTTTCTACAGCCACCAATCAGCAGCTAGCTCACAGTAATGCATTGCTGCTCCTGAGCCTACCTAGATATGCTTTTCAAATAAGGATACCAAGAGAATGAAGCAATTTAGATAATAGAACCAAATTGGAATTTTTTTAAAAATCACATGCTCTGTTGGATTCATGAAAAAAAATTGGGTTTCATGTCCCTTTAAGACTTGGCCAGCTCTTTTTAACAGTTGCTTTCATTATTGTATACTTGACAGAAACTGCTGATACGTATTACATGTCAAATATATCACTTTTTTTAACCTGTTTTGTAATTTTCAATAAAAATTAATTAATAAAAAAAAAAAATGTGCCTTCCCGTTTGCTTAAAGGGACAGTCTACACCAGAATTTGTATTGTTTTAAAAGATAGATATTACCTTTATTACTCATTCCCTAGTTTTGCACAACCAATGCAGTTATATTAATACACTTTTTATCTATGTGATTATCTTGTATCTAATCTTCTGCAAACTGCCCCCTTATTTCAGTTCTTTTGACAGACTTGCATTTTAGCCAATCAGTGCTGGCTCCTAATTAACTTCACGTGCATGAGCACAGTGTTATCTATAAGTCACACATGAACTTACACTCTCTAGTGGTGAAAAACTGTCAAAATGCATTCAGAAAAGAGGAGGCCTTCAAGGTCTAAGACATTAGCATATGAACCTCCTAGGTTTAGCTCTTAACTAAGAATACCAAGAGAACAAAACAAAATTGGTGATAAAAGTAAATTGGAAAATTGTTTAAAATTACATGCCCTATCTGAAACATGAAAGTTTATTTTTGACTAGACTGTCCCTTTAAGTTAAAATGGACATTCAGGGAAAATTTACTAAGCTGCATAAAGCATGTAGGTTTTATTTCCCTTTCATAATTGTTCCTATCCCTGGTGAAGCCACTAGAATTTTAGTACTGGCTCTCTTAACAAGTCTGCATAATGCACCTAACTTGCATTCATTTTGGGCCATAATTGGCTGGAATGTATGCTGGGGAAAGTGTGTGCATTCTTTAGCCAATATATCCTTAATTCACATTGGCATACTTTGGCTTTCCGTGGGCAGTAGTTGCAGTTACAAATGTAACCCCTGATAGAATTCAGATACTAAAATGTTATAGGTCTAGTCTTTTAAATTTGAACAAGGCCATTAATTAGTGTCAGGGCAGTCTCATTCATCAGATGGAAGCCTCCATGAAGGGTATTGTGGCTAACAGATGTACTGTATATTAAAGATCATCAGCACTGGAGGCATTTATGTTGAAGTCCTAGAAGTGGCAATTCTCTGTCACATTTATTCACTGTAAATCTGGCAGAATAATTCTGAACAGAGAAATATGTATTAAACTGTTGATGTTTACTGTAGTGAATTGGCATTTGTAGTGGCTTGGCTACTAGCACATCCATTTAATTTCCTGGTTAAATTATTGAACTCATAGAAGTGGCAAACCTATGTTTATGTATCACATTCTAAATGTAAACCTGGCAACATGGATCAAAACAAAAAATATGTATTAAACTGTAGAAAATGTTAATGTTTACTGTAGGGAGCATTTGTGAGTTGCATCCAATTTCTAGTGGCACTGTTTTTTGGCTACTTTGTCCTTTTAATTTGCTGGTATTTTTAATTTGCGGGTTAACTTGTTGAACTCCTAAATTTGGCAAATTATGTGGCAAAATATCTATAAATATTGAATAAAACATGTTTCAATGACTACTGCAGTGTTTGTTTGTTTTTCTGCATGAAATTTTGTCGATTTCAAAGTCTCTCTTATTCTTTTCAAAAAGTATTGGCAACCCTAATATATATATATATATATATATATATATATATATATATATATATATATATATATATATATATATATATATATATATATATATATATATATATATATACATCCAATAATATATACAGCACTCACTGGATTGACGTGTGGCAAAACAAAATTGCCCTTTATTCAATAGAAATGTTTCGGGGAAACTCCCCCCTTCCTCAGACCTGAAATGTCACTATTGAATAAAGGGCAAATTTGTTTTGCCACACATAAATCCAGTGAGTACCGTCTACATTATTGGATGTATCCTGCTTTCTGGCACCCTGGTAACTATTCATTTGAGAGTTAAGTGAGAGTGCACATTGGATATCTTATATGCAGTGTATCTCTAATGGATGGTACTGTCAGTGTGCAAGCTCCTTTAACACAGATTGGACGATGAGTAAAGAAATTAAGTTTATGGCACATAACACTTTGTTTTTAAAATGAAGTAGGGATTTGGAGCTTGTTAAAATAACAGAAGCTACAGAAGTGTATTGATGATTCATTAGATGCGTATCATTTACTGTGTTTGCACTAGGTATATAAACAAGGTATGTTAGCTTCACACATGATTAAGTACACAACTAGCTTAGAAAGTCTGCAGTGCCTGATATTTGTTGTGTAATTCTGTAACTGGGTATATGCAATCTTCTCTTATTTATACAATCATCTAAAACTGACTTGGTAATGGAAAAAAAAACCCATTGAAATAACCATTTGAATGCCAGAAACACAGAACCAGTGAGATAAACCCTTGTATGCCAGAAACGGTAGCAACACATTGCATAGGTATGAAATGCATCTGTCTGTGGTAGACAAAGAATTAAAGGGACAGTATACTGTAAAATAGTTTTTCCCTTAATGTGTTTACAATTGCTTTTTTTACCAACTGCAGAGTAAAAAATGTATGAAAATTAGCTTTTTAAGGTTTATTTGTGTATATTAAAGCTCTGATTTTGTGTTTTGAAGCCACAGCCTAATAAAATAGGTTGAGCTTGTAGATCTAATCAGATCTCATTACTGTATCACATTGTGCACATATACCTGCTTCCTTATCTTATATCTGTCCTTAAAACAATCACCAATACTTTGAGAGAACAATGGAAAATCAACATTTTACTACCTTATCTCTGCTTTATCACACTGGGAGTGTAATTTCTTCTGCTGGCTGTGTTTACAAAGCTTATCTATAGCTGGTACGCGCGGCCACAAACTTTCAGAATAGGTGGGGATACCACATGCTAAATTAACAATTTCAAATGCCAATATAAGGGTAAAGGAGCTATTTGTAAACAATTTAATACACTCCAGCAGGTAAAGTGGATCATTGGGAACAAATTAAAGGGGAGAAATTTTTTGAGTAAACTGTCCCTTTAAAGAGACACTCTTCTTATTCCAGTAGGTATTATCCAATTTATCTAAGTGACCTGGTTTGCTTCTCTTTTTAATTTCACTGTTTGATAGATATTATCATTGATTGTTAGTAAACACTAATGGATTGCCTTTCTTAGCAAATGGCCTTGAGTGTTAATCCTGGCTACTGGCTACAGCAACAGCTTTGAAAAGATGAACATTCTGCTTCCTAAGCTTGAGTAGATCTAAATGTGATAAGTACTGCTGGAATTCCTGTCTGGGTGTTCTATGTGACCTGGGTGGCAGTAAGAGTCAGTCGAAAATCACTCAACACTTGACTCTGTAGTGCTTTGTCTCCATTTTCCTTTCTTTTTCTGTATGCTTCTTTGGACACATGACTAACTATGAACTTTTTACCTCCTATTTTAAGTTTATTGAAAAGAAAGCAAACGACTTCTTGACAGATATCAAAAAAATATTCTTTTTCTAAAATGTATGTTATGATATTGTACAATAAAGTTTTTTTTTGTTGTTGAAGGCTACCCAGTGGTTAATATTTCCACAGTATAGTATAGAATTATTTGTCTGAAAAATCTAGGTAATAAATAAATATCATGGTTAGAGAAAAACTGACCTTTTTTAAAAAATGTTATATTAAAAGATAAGTGCAAAGCTGATTTTTCAATATAAATATCCAAAAATCTTAATGCAAGCAAAATGTTATTGTTTTCTTATTATATCAAGAGTCCTCAATTTTTTTAAAAATATGTAGATCAACTATTAAGGGCCAGATTATAAGTGGAGCGCAAAATATCGCTTCCGCAAAAGTAATACCAGCGCATGCAAATGTTCGCTGATATTTCCAGATAGGTGCAATGCGAACAGGACTTTGTATTCGCATTACATGGAAGCATTGCGCTCACAAAAGCGTGCTTCCATAGCCTCCAATGGGAGTCGCTCAGCGATAGGCAGCAGATTGTAAATATATATGAATATGAATATATATATTTATGTGTTAATATGTCTATATACACATAAATATACTGTATGTATAAAAAGCATATACATGTATATTTACAGGGAACACACAGTTCCCATAGACCACTATGTAAAGGCACTTTTTTTTTTTACTAACACTTCACAGCCGCCACTTTTAACCCCTTATAACTGCTTAGTGCAGTTTTTTAATTTAAGAAAATGCTCATATTTCTTATTTTTAAAAAAACACTACACACTAAATTTGGGGGGGGGGCAATAGGGAGACATTTGGAAAATGAAACAGAGATATGACCTCTGGTTAGTAATGGCTGGCTATTTATTGCGCACCTGCAAACAGATAAATTAAGTTAATGCCCATTTGCAAACGCACAATAAATAATCAGCTATTACAAGTGGCTGGTTATTGCTACCGTGAGCTTGCGGTAGCAAATAGCGCTCAGAAAATTAACCAGAGATCAGATCTCTGGTTAATATTCTAAATTACCCCAATTGGCCCCAAGTGGTACATTTTGTTTTTACAATAAAAAAAATAGCATCTTTTAAAATAAAAATGCTAAAAGCAAAATTGACATATTATAATTTTTATGTTTTATTTACTCTCTATGGGATCGATTTATTAAATGTCAGACGGATATGATCCACTGTAGTGGATCATGTTAACCAGACATCGCTAAATGCCGACAGCGTATGCTACAGCCTATCATGTCTGTCTGACATTTAATAAATCCGCCCCATAGAGAGTAAATAAAACATACAAATTATAATATGTCAATATTTGTAAACAAATCATTGCAAGTGTTAATCAGATGAGTTTCAGAAAGCAAATGAACCACCTTAAAATTGCACAAACATTTTTCGTGAAATTGGCCGCTGGTAGGGGATGTCAATCACCCTAATCGTTTCTTACGACTGCGGCTTCTTAACTTATGTTTCCAGCAATCTCGAAACTATGGGGGTAGATTGCAGCATCCGCTGCTTGTTAAATCTGCCCCAATGAGTGGTACATTAAATACAGTCTTTTTTCTGTCTTTTATAGTTGTTAAAATATAATATTACTGCAGTACCTTCCACTAGATTTAGTTGAGAGTAATAGGTACAATTATGTAACGTAAAATATAGTAAACAAATATACTTTAATATACAAGACATTAAGAGACCCATATCAAAAATAGTTGTTATAAAAAATATATATATATAAATATATATAAAACATATATATCCACCAAAGTAAATGCACTCACAGGAATTTTAGACATCACCAGTGTCAAAATGTATTGACGCTTCGGGGACTATTGTATCCCCTTCATCAGAATAAATAACAAGTGAAAAAAAAACACATATTTATTGTGTGCATAATAACATAGTAAACATACTCCCTTCCCATGTGGCACCAAACATCATGTGTGTGGAATGCTAAACCATGCGTTCCAACAGTGCGTGGAACCAGAAGTGTCGATCACGTTACTGCCAGGAATGCGATACAGAAAAAAATACATAAAAGTAAATATAAATAAAGAAGACATCCAAATATAGACCAATTATGGTACATTCATTAATTATTTGTTATTATGCACACTATAAATATGTGTGATTTTCACTTGTTATTTATTCTGATGAAGGGGATACAATAGTCAATACATTTTGACACTGTTGATCATGTGTGTGCATTTACTTTGGTGGATATCTGTTTGATAGTTCCACCCAGGTGGCTGTAAACGGAGGGGGAATCCACTTTTTGGTTGATGTTTATAAATATATATATATGTGTGTGTGTGTGTGTGAATATATATATATATGTGTGTGTGTGTGAATATATATATATGTGTGTGTGTGTGTGTGAATATATATATATATGTGTGTGAATATATATATATATGTGTGTGTGAATATATATATGTGTGTGTGTGTGAATATATATATATGTGTGTGTGTGTGAATATATATATATGTGTGTGTGTGTGAATATATATATGTATGTGTGTGTGAATATATATATATGTGTGTGTGTGTGTGAATATATATATATATGTGTGTGTGTGAATATATATATATATGTGTGTGTGTGTGAATATATATATATATATGTGTGTGTGTGTGAATATATATATATAAGTGTGTGTGTGAATATATATATATATGTGTGTGTGTGTGAATATATATATGTGTGTGTGTGCGTGAATATATATATATATGTGTGTGTGTGTGTGAATATATATATATATGTGTGTGTGTGTGTGTGAATATATATATATATATGTGTGTGTTTGTGAATATATATATATATATGTGTGTGTGTGTGAATATATATATATATATGTGTGTGTGTGTGAATATATATATATATATGTGTGTGTGCGTGAATATATATATATGTGAATATATATATATATATATATATATATATATATATATATATATATATATATATATATATATATATATATATATATAAATGTATATGTCATTACAATACTAGAGCTGGATCATTCTAAAAATTGAAAGGTTATTAAGTATTTTTTTCTTGTTTTTTTGTTTCTTGGATTTTGTTTTTATAATTTCTTGAGACCTGAGGAGGAGAGGAAAATGATAAAATCTTGTCTTTTTTTAAAATGTATAGTTAGTTCGATAATAAAATGTATCATTGCTTTGTGCAATTGCTTAGTGCAATACTCTCACATTTTTGTGTCTAGATCACGACTACATATATATATACAGATAGATAGATAGATAGATAGATAGATAGATAGATAGATAGATAGATAGATAGATAAATAGATAGATAGATAGACATATATATATACACACACACACACAGAGAAATAAAATATTTTAAACATTTTATCTAGATAAATATCTCCAATGAATTAAAATGTATGCTTGCCATGTTTATGTACAAAATAAACTCACAGCTAGATTAGATTATCTAATAAAAAGGTTCTGAAGTTGATAAGTAATTAGTTGTAAAGTGAGTTCTCAAGTTACCGTTTTATGTGTTTGGCTGTACGGACCCTACTCCAGAGCTTTGTTGTTATAAGTGTTCAGAGTCAGGTGACTCATCCTAAATAGGCTGGAGTGACAAGAGGTTAAATGTGAGAACCTTATGTTTTTAGACAGATATTATGCATCTAACAAAGTTAATTAGGAAGTGAAACCTTATGCAGTTGACAGTGCGTATTGTTGACCGCTAGTGCTCTGTGACAAATACCAATGAAAAGTACTTCACTTTCTTTTGTAAACAGAAAGGTAAGGAATTTGGCCAAAATGTATTTGTGAAATTCTGTCTTTCATCAGACTCTAACCACAGAGCAAACACCATAAATAACTTGTTTTAATAGACTATGGTGTTGAAACATTTATCATTAAAGCTCTTCCTCAGATTCAAAAGATATGTTTTGGTTAAAAAAATAAAAAAAGGTCTTAAGCTTAATGAAACTCAATCTTAAATTTTGTTATAACATTTTCTATAGGTCAAGGTCAGGAAACTTAAGAGAATGTTTAGCTGTTGGACCTTCATGTAATTAACTCAGAGTAAATTAATACTTTATGTTCAACCATTCACATTTTAAAATGAGAAGACAAAAAAAAGTACCCAATTATATATATTTTTTTATACCTGTGGCATTAGGACTTTCTCTCTTCTCAGTCACTACTGGAAAGCTATCTACATTAAAAACCTGTATTACCTCTCTAACACCTAGATTATGAGTTTTGCGTTGTGGCTTTTAACGCTGAAAAAAATGGCAATTTCAGCATAAAAGCAGTAACGCACTATTGGGAGTTGTGTTGGTATAGCTATACAGCAAGCATTTTAGCCTGTAAAGCAAGTTTTTGCGTGGGATTTCTATAGCGCCGGTATTACAGGTTGTGCAGTGAGGCTAAAAAGCTTGCGTTACAGATTATACCGACACAATCCATTCCGCCATCTGAGAGCAGTAGTTATGGATTTTGTGTAGCAATTTTTTTTCACAAAACTCATAACTAAAATGTTACAAAGTACACTAACACCCATAAACTACCTATTAACCCCTAAACCGCCAACATCCCATATCGCAAACACTATATTAAACTTATTAACCCCTAATTTGCCGCCCACCCACATTGCAACTATTCAATAAAGTTATTAACCCCTAATCTGCCGCCCACCCACATCGCCAACACTATTTATATTTATTTTATTTTGAACAGCCAATAGGATTTCAGAAGCTTTCATCCTATTGGCTGATTTGAATTTGAAGAATCAAATCAGCCAATAGGAATGCAAGGTACCCCATTTTGAAATGGCTACCTTGCATTCAACTTCAGTGTACAGCGCAAGTAGATCTTTTGGGGTTAGGGTTAGTTTTTTTTTTTAGTTTTTTGGGTTTTTTTTTTTTTAGATTTGGGCTTGGAAAAAGAGCTAAATGCCCTTTTAAGGGCAATGCAAAAGAGCTAAATGCCCTTTTAAGGGCAATGGTCATACAAATGCCCCTTTAGGGGAAATGGGTAGCTTAGGTATTTTGTTAGGGCTATTAGATTAGGTGTAATTGTTTTTATGTTTGATAATTTCGATTATTTTTTTGTAATCTTAGTGTTTTTTATTTTTTGTGATTTTAGTGTTAATTATTTTTGGGAAACTTAGATTTTTTAAAATTTTTCTTAGGATTTGTTTTTTTTTTAGTTCTAAGTCAGATTTTTTATTTTTTTCATAGTGTTAGGTTTTTTTAAATTTGTAATTTACATATTTTAATTGGTAGGTTTTTTATTTTATTAGAATAGTAAGGTTAGGTTAATTTATAGTTTAATGTTAAGTTTATATTTATTTCACAGGTAAGTTTTTATTTACTTAAATAGAGTTATATTGTAATTTTAATTTAAAGATAGGGGGGTGTTAGGTGTAGGGGTTAATAGTTTGATTTAGTGTTTTGAGATGTGGGGGGTGGTGGTTTAGTGGTTAATAGGTTTATTTAGTGGTGGAGATGTGGGAGGCCGGAGGTTTAGGGGTTAATAACTTTATTTAGTGGTGGCAATGTCGGAGAGTGACGGAATAGGGGTTAATAACTTTATTAGTGTCGGCGATGTCGGGAGCGGCAGATTAGGGGTTAATAACTGTATTTAGGTGTTAACGATGTCGGGGGCAGCAAATTAGGAGTCTTTAGACTTGGGGTTTATGTTAAGGTGTTAGGTTTAAATGTAACTTTTTTTCCCCCATAGACATCAATGGGGTTGCGCTACTGAGATTTTTCATTCCGCAATTCAGGTGTTAAGTTTTTTTCTAACACTCTCTCCCCATTGATATCTATGGGGGAAAGCGTGCACGA
Organism: Bombina bombina; assembly: GCF_027579735.1. Classification (NCBI taxonomy): domain Eukaryota; kingdom Metazoa; phylum Chordata; class Amphibia; order Anura; family Bombinatoridae; genus Bombina; species Bombina bombina. Next base: position 993,564,746 of record NC_069503.1, read on the forward strand.
GCACGTCAAAGCAGCCCTTGGCTTTTTAACGCCACCATATCGCACGCACAAGGATGCTTTTTAGTAACTCGTAATGGCAGCGATATGGAGGGTGAAATAACGCTTTTGTTGCATTCGTTTCGCACCCTGTTTAACGCAAAACTCGTAATCTAGGTGTAAATAAGGTAACAATCTGATACAGCTGGCCCTGATAGTACAATGAACTATTGTCAAGATGACTCCACCATTTGCCTTTCCAGAGCCTATAACAATTACTGAACTTAAAGGGACATGAAACCCAAATGTTTTCTTTCAGGATTTAGAAAGAGCATACAATTTCAAACAACTTTCTAATTTACTTCTATTATCTAATTTTCTTCATTCTCTTGATATCTTTTACTAAAAAGCATATCCATATAGGCTTAATAGCTGCTGATTGGTGGCAGCGCATAGATGCTGTGTGTGATTGGCTCACCCTTGTGCATTGATATTTCTTAAACAAAGGATATCAAAAGAATGAAGCAAATTAGATAATAGAAGTAAATTGGAATGTTTAAAATCTGAATCATGATAGAAAATCTTTGGGTTTAATGTCCCTTTAAAGGAACATGAAACTCTTTTTTTTCTTTCATGATTCAAATAGAGTATACAATTTTTAAACAAATTTCCAATTAACTTCTATTACCTAATTTCTTTCATTCTTTTGGTATCCTTGTTAAAAATAATACCTAGTTAGGCTCAGGAGCTGGGACACAGCTGCTAATTGGTGGTTGCACATATATGCCTCTTGTCATTGGCTTACCAGATGTGTTCAGCTAGATCCTAGTAATGCATTGCTGCTCCTTCAATAAAGGTTACCAAGAGAATGAAGCAAAATTGAAAATAGAAGTAAGTTGGAAAGTTGCTTAAAATTGAATGCTCTATCTGAATAATGAAAGAAATAATTTTTGTGTTTCATGTCGCTTTAATGACAGACACAGGAACATTTTATAAATATTTAACAATGATACAACTGACTTACTATGGATTAGCATTAAAGGACCCACAAATGCAGAAATGACATACATAGTGCATTAGTGTTTGCAATAGTTAAAGCATACATTTTTATAAAGGATTGGGGTTGACCCTTATATGTTTAATTCTCACAAAGGGGTTAAATGCATAGGTAAAGTCCAGTCATGTTCTTCTCTTGGGTTATAAAGCTTACAGCATCCTAATAACATTTAAAGGACTACTAAAGTCAAAATTAAACTTTAATGCTTCAGATAGAGCACATAATGTTAAACAACTTTCCAATTCACTTCCATTATCTGATTGTGCACAGTGTTTTCATAGGCACACTTTATGGAGCACTATTTCCTATTGAGCATGTGCAGGATTCAGAGATTATATGTATGTGCATTTTGTGATTGGTTGATGGCTGTCACATGATGCAAGGGGAAGGAAAGTGGGAACTAACTGATATTTGTCAGAAAAAAATCTACTAATCATTTGAAATTCAAACTAATTGCTTTATGGTTTTCTTTTTATTGTGTATTTGTTGATTATGATATTTTACTGTGTTTAATGGTCCTTTAAAGGGACAGTAATCAGCATGAAATTTGTAAATAAAAAATGTAGTTATGCGTACTGAAACAACTTTGCAATATATTTTCATTATTTATTTCCCCCCTTTTTTTGCAATTTAGCTCTAAAATTAAGGATTTTTAATTCTAAAGACTTAATGTGCACCCTGCTGACTTCTCATTGTTAACCCTGCTACTTGTCCGTCACTAATTTGCTTTAACGGATAACAACTGCAAAACAATTCATTTTATACTAACAGTTACTGTTCCCTCTAAGGTGTGCGGGTGTGCACGAGCACATCTCTTCTAAAGCTAGCGCACAGATATTCTAAAAGTGCGCACATCAATATAAGGTGAGTTTTTTATTTTTTTAATATTTATTTTCAATTCATATTCAGCTTTCCTAAACATTTTTTGTGTGGAAAAAAAAAAGTTCATGTAACTTTAGTTGTGCGGCTGTAGTATGTGCATGGGGTGGGAGTAGCATTAATACTTAGCGGGGCGGGGATAATGGGTAGCGTGCTTTAGCTGAGGAGCTCCTGCCCAGTCTGAAGGAAGAGCTGATAGAGGCATAGTGCAAGTAGAAAATACAGTTAATATTGTCCGGACACTTTTAAATTAAGAATTTATTTTTATTGCAGTGGTTGTCAGTAAGTGGGAAGTTAGAGGTGGGAAATATAAAAACTGAGGCACCGGTGACCAGGCTGGGTAACACAACCCACTTACCTGAAAACACTGGCTAGAAACAGTCCCGGCTAACTTGACTGTCTTCGGAAGGATCGCTGTGAGTACAGCACTCACTATTTGTTAAAACATCTATCTTCCTAAGGCTGCTGCAGGCCTCAGCATTCCAAATGTTTGGGCTGAAAAACTCAAACTCAACTCTGTTTAGGTATTGGTGAGTTATAGCAACTGTGTCTAAAGATACACATTATAATGCAGTTTGTCTCACCAGCTGGGTATAGAAATCTGCTAGCTCAATCTCTAGGTTGTCTTCCAGAGAAAGGGGTTTTGCCAGTACCATGACAATGAAGCACAAACTGTGTCAGAATAGATTTTATTCTGATTTCCATCAGCATTGCG
>NC_069503.1:993569872-993599872 GCF_027579735.1 Bombina bombina
AGAGAAAGAATGTGTGTGTGTGTGTGTGTGTGTGTAAGAGAGAAAGAATGTGTGTGTGTGTAAGAGAGAAAGAATGTGTGTGTGTATGCGTGTAACAGAGAAAGAATGTGTGTGTGTATGCGTGTAACAGAGAAAGAATGTGTGTGTGTGTGTAAGAGGGAAAGAATGTGTGTGTGTGTAAGAGAGAAAGAATGTGTGTGTGTATGCGTGTAACAGAGAAAGAATGTGTGTGTGTGTGTGTAAGAGAGAAAGAATGTGTGTGTGTATGCGTGTAACAGAGAAAGAATGTGTGTGTGTGTGTAAGAGAGAAAGAATGTGTGTGTGTATGCGTGTAACAGAGAAAGAATGTGTGTGTGTGTGTAAGAGAGAAAGAATGTGTGTGTGTATGCGTGTAACAGAGAAAGAATGTGTGTGTATGTGTAAGAGAGAAAGAATGTGTGTGTGTATGCGTGTAACAGAGAAAGAATGTGTGTGTGTGTGTAAGAGAGAAAGAATGTGTGTGTGTATGCGTGTAACAGAGAAAGAATGTGTGTGTGTGTGTAAGAGAGAAAGAATGTGTGTGTGTGCGTGTAAAAGAGAAAGAATGTGTGTGTGTGTGTGTGTAAGAGAGAAAGAATGTGTGTGTGTATGCGTGTAACAGAGAAAGAATGTGTGTGTGTGTGTAAGAGAGAAAGAATGTGTGCTAGCAAAGTGGAAAAACATTAAAAAACATCTCAACTTGGTGAATAGAACAAAACTTTTCTCTGCAAACTCACTGATGCCAACAAATGGCTAACCATAGGTGTTCCAAGGCTTTCTGAAAGCATGTTGTGGATTTTTTTTTTACTTAAAAGATGACTCAGCATGTGGAATTAAAAAATATGAGGTTTATGTGAAGTATCTCTTTTTGCATCTGTTTCTCGCTAATTTCAAAGCTGACGGGGTTGCTTCTTTTTTCTAAGTTTTCTTTTGTGCATATGGTAGCATTTATAGAAGGTGCATCCCTTATGTGTTTATTAAGGTATGGAAGGCACTTTATACTGCTGGGTTCCTTGAGGAACACATGCTAAAGTTCGACAACTAAAAAGGAGAAATATGATTGTAACAAATCTTTATGAATTCTGCAATTTTCCAGTGATGAAATTGTGATGAGTTTTTTCAACCAAAAATATTGGGGCCGATTTATAATGGTCCAAATGGGGCCGTATAGACTTGTTTCCGCGCTGTCGGCATTTATCGATGTGCGGCGGACATGATCTGCTACAGTGGATCATGTCCACTGCACTTTGATAAATAGGCCCCATTATTTCTACCAACGGGTTTTATTGAATCTAGTCCATTGATTCCTTAGTCACCATTATTACAACAAACAACATAAACTGTCCACTATGCTGCTCTGAGGTTGTAGGTTCCACTGCAGCATAGCAATGATATAATGCCATTAGATTCAAGCTAACTTTCTTATCACTGATTTTCATATAGAACATATCACTATCTATGTTAACTATACACATTATTTGTATGTTTTGTGAGCTTGCAATGCATTTGAGGTCAAACTACTAAATTTCTGCCTTAATATAAATACCTGGTAAAACCTCACCTTGAAAATCTAGTACAGTGCTAGGGACCAGTTTTTTAAAAAAGGGGGACATTGCAGAATTAGAAAAAGTTCAGAGAAGGGCAACAAAACTAATAAGGGGGCTGTAGGATTTAAACAATGATGAGTAGTTAGACAAACAGTGTCATTTTATTCTAGAACACTGGTTTTCACATTTGTCCTCAGGCCTCCCCAAGAGGCCAGATTCTAAGGACAACCTTGAATGACAGCAGGTAAAATAACTAGGTTTACTAATTAGCTGATTATTTCACCTGTGCTCCAGTTCAGAAATCCTCAAAATGTGGCCTGTTAGGGAGGCCGAGGACAGGTTTGAAAACGAATGCTCTAGAAAAAAGGCATTTGAGAGGTGACATGATTACTTTATATAAATATATTCAAAGCTCATATACAGAGTTGGAAGAAGCTCTGTTTATTAATTTAAGGCTAGAGGATAGGAAATTTCATCTCCAGCAATGTAAGAGCACCTTGCCTAAAGAGGTAGTGACTTCCTATAGATTTGATAAATTCAAAAATTTCTTTGATACATTTCTGGCTAAAAAAAGAATTCAGGGATATGAATTGTTTAATATAAGTTTAATAGTCAGATTCTTTATTGTAAATTAGGTAAGCTCTTTATAGATTAAACTCGATGGACTTATGTCTTCTTTTAACCTCATCGAATAGGTTACTATGTACGCAATAGTCTTGTTCTGCGGTTCAGCACTTACTAGTATTCACTAGTGACATCATCAAGTGTATAAAGCCCACAGCTATTTACCAGTGTATTCTTATAAAGTATACATTTACAAAGACAAACTTTTTGTGAAATAATCCTCTAGAACACAGATTCTTAACCTGGGATATTATGATCTTAATGGAGTTTGTAATAGATTTCAGTGGGTCTATAAACTTGGATGGGAAACCTATAACTGAAATGTAGTATTTTTTCCACTAAATTGGAGAAACAGGATAACAGCTCAAGAGAATGGATCTCCACAGGTTTACAATCAACAACAAAATAACGGAGACACCGGTAGGTAAACATTTTAACAAACCAAATCACAACTTTCATGATTTAAAAATAATAGTACTGAAAGGAAAATTCAGATACTAATTTCTATATACTAAACATTCACTCAGAACTATTTAATCATATATATGACTGGAATAATACCCGCTCCCCTAAAGCAGTGGAGACTGGTAGCCTTTTCAAACATAGGTTGCAACATCATCCTGCTCTCTGCTCGTTTACCTAATTGTTATGCATATCTAATTAGTCATGTCCAGGAATCACAAAGATCTTCACATCTTCCCTGAGCTTTGACCATATAGCTACAACACAACAAATGTTTGTTTTACATATATTATTTTTATACATATATACTTTACCCTGTATACTGTTAATAAATATACCTGGCCTATAACTGACCCCATCAGATTGAATGATGAAGGGACCTCAAAGTTCTTAATCCCTTAATGACCAGCGACATACCCTGTATGTCACTGGTCTTTCTATGGGGGTGTCTTTTTAATAGCTATTTTAGCAAGCCTGCGGGAGGGAGGGTCTAATAGCGTGGTCTTGCCGCTCAGGGCAAGACCCGCACTATTATACCCAGAAAATCCCTTAACAATCGTTAAGGGGTTAAAGCTGTTAAAATGTTTTTTACTTTTTTATTATTAAAGGGACATGAAACCCAAATATTTTCTTCTATGATTCAGGTAGAGATTAGAGAATAAGATTAAACAACTTTCCAATTTACTTCTATTATTTAATTTGCTTCCTTCTCTTGTTATCCTTTGCTGAAAGTTTTATCTAGGCAAGCTCTGGAGCAGAAGAGAACCTAGGTTCTAGCTGTTGACTGGTGGCTGCATATATATATATCGATTGTGATTGGCTCACCCATGTGTTCAGTTAGAAACCATTAGTGCATTGCTGCTCCTTCAAGAAATGATACCACAAGAATGAAACAGATTAGATAATAGAAGTAAATTAGAAAGTTGTTAAAATTGTATTCTATATCTGAATCAGGAAAGACAAATTTTAGGTTTCATGTCCCTTTAATCATGAATCACAAATATTACTATGTCTTAGGTTTGTTTTGTTAATATTTAAATGTCTAGTTCAATATAATTGGTTTCTTTTGCAATCCTATTTTATTTTATGCATTTAAAAACATTCTGAGAAGCGGTTCCATAGGCTTCATAAGACTGCCAAAGAGGTTCAGTGAGGAATTCATGAATAGCTCCTATATTCATCAGCAATAATGAAAACTGCAATATTATTACACATTTACATAGAAGAGAGGTCAGGTAAATGGCTTGTACCTTTTTTCAAAATCTGTTTCTACTATTTTGTTATCAGCAATGCACTGGCAATCCTGGACAGAACATGGCTGCTGATTGGTGGCTATACACATATGCCATCCCATATTGGCTCAATGGCTGTGTTCAGATCTTGAACATTTGTGAATTTCTAGTCCATAGCTGTTTTTAACTATGTGTTTAATCCATTTCTGGACAAAAAAAATCTCTGCAGTACTTAAGTAAGAAAATACTTATTGCTTATTTATTAGGTCTTCAGTTTCCTCTGTTAGGTTTATTTCTTGTTGGTTGGAAATGGGATAGTAATGTGGCCCAGTGTTCAGAATCTAAACTATTTTCATGGTTGAGAACCATACAATTGTGCCTAAATGGTGCTAAATAGTATGCTTATGGCAATTTGCATATGGCTGATTGGACTATGCAAACATATACAAAAAGACAGTTTACAGAACTGGAATCTATCCCAGTGTTGCCATGTTTATTTATTTTGAAGATTACAGTTGTTAATAAAAATATCTAAGTACAATTTAGACTCTTCTATTTTAGACCTTTTAAATCTCTGGTATGCCAAGTTATATTATCACATTGAGAAAAACTAACAAACAAATTGTGTGGCCAATTAATGACATAAATACTCATGTACTTATGTAATATACTCATACAAGCAATACTTTCAAATGGTCTTGTCTCTCTCTCTCTTTCTCACCCCCACTGGGAGGTTAATTTCTGCTACTGCCTTTTGTTTAAATAGTTTTTTATATAGCCAGTATTGCAGTACTAAAATTTGCAGTATAGCTGATCATCATACAAAAGCAGCATTGTCCAATGATAAAATAAATGGAGCACCACTGGTCCCGAGGGGAAACTGCCACTGATCCAATCAGCAGCACTAGTCACATGACTCAGCTGTGTAACTATCTCTGCTAATTAGATCTGCGTCAGGTTCTACTATGGACCAGCGGTGCTCTGCAGGTCCTGAGCGGTATTTCTACCCCTTTGTGTGTGTGTGTGTGGGGGGGGGGGGGGGTAAACACATAGCATAGCAGAGTCGCTAGTCTTAAATACACATATTCTAACAAATTAGAGCATGTCATTTTTCAACTATAATGGCCCTTTAACATCTATATCTGTGTGAGGTGCACATCAAGTACAACAGCTAGCAACATGGAAAAACAATGATGTAAATTTTTATAATTGTAAATAGATAGAACATAAAGTTTCTCCAGGGTCTGGCCATGAACATTCCAGGGCGTTTAAGAAGCATTGGCCCCTAGTTATCAAGTAAAATAAATATAAATCCTAAAATAGCTACAATGTAATTATTAATTACATTGTAGCTATCTTAGGGTTTATTTTACAGGTAAGTATTTAGTTTTAAATAGGAATAATTTATTTAATAATAGTGTAGTGTTAGGTGTAATTGTAACTTAGGTTAGTTTTTATTTTACAGGTAAATTTGTCTTTATTTTAACTAGGTAGCTATTAAATACGTAATAACTATTTAATAGCTATTGTACCTAGTTAAAATAAATTGAAATTTGCCTGTAAAATAAAAATAAATCCTAAAATAGCTACAATACAATTATTATTTATATTGAAGCTATATTAGGGTTTATTTTAAAGGTAGCACAAAAAAGAATAAAGTCCCAACTAATCCTTTGAAAAAAGTTTGCCCCACTAAAGTTTAACCGGACAATTTGCTTATACAGATACCCTCAGGAATACTTCAAAGTCTTTAAGGGGCCTCAATAATTAAATAAACAAACAGAGTTCATCTGAATGGTAGTATTGAATAAACCAATGCTTGTCAGTGTGCTCAGCATGTAACAAACAGTTCTTAAATTTTGAGAGTCCGCTCTATAGCTCATATGTATAGCCTCTAATTAGGTGTTCTTTGGCTTTAACGCTGACTTAAATAAGTAAATATACAGGTATCCCAAATATGCTCGGCAAATACAGGTTGTACAAATAGAGATTCTCACCAGCTGTGGTATCCTGCTCTCCCAGGCTACTGCCTGTCCACCAACGCGGAACGAGCGCACCTCTAGCCGGGCTTCTCCTTCGGTAGTGTGTTCTGTATTGAGCCGCGTCCTGTTAGCCAATAGGAACCAGGTAGTGACGTATCTTACGTGTCACTTACGCCACTCTGCCAATGGTAACCCGGTTAGCTGACGTTTCCCACCTGTCATCCGTGGGCAGCCAATCCATACGCGTTGAGGGAATCCAATGACCATCCAGGGGTCGGCCTCAACTTGCGGTGTCCGTTTACCAAGCAAACAGGGAGCAATCAATGGTACTTGTCGTAGTGAATCAAATGCATGTAGTGAGGCTTCACTGTACACACTCAGGCAGAGGTATTACAAACGGCCCCTATATGAAAACTTGAAGAGGGTAACCATTTACTTCCTCCTCACTGAGGGTAACTCCGGTGGGCTTAGCAGATGGTGCTGGCTTGTGGTAACAAATAGGCAATCAGAAAAAAGCAGAAAAGCATGCCAGGCACCAAAAATAAATAAAAAATCTTATTTTATTGGTATTCCATTAAAAATAGTATACAACAAGAGCAATGTGGGGGAACCCCCAGACAAAACAGACTAACGCGTTTCGGCTAGGAGAGCCGTACTCATAGTCCATAAAACTACTAAGAATGCACTGATTTAAATACCCAGTGCTCTATTTCTATTGGTTGGCCATCTAATTGAAATTTAAAGGTACAGTGCCCCAAACATCTACAGCACCTTACTGTATAGTAAACATAGCTATATTTAAATACTAAGGTAGTACCATTAAATGGCCAAATGGGGGTGAGAGAGCTTAAATAGCTTATATAAATGACATAATATTAACACAGGACCGGCTCAACTATAAATGTGTATAAGGAATACATGTAACAATGCATACTTCAAGGTTATAACCATATTAGGCTTATTTAGTCTAAAAAGAGGAAATATTATATAATTCTACTGTTCCAATATACACATTGATAGGTACGGGGTATATTACCATATTCAACCTATGACGGTGAAAAAGTGACAAAAAGATAAAATGAGCCCATGACTAGAGGCGCTAATCAAATATTCATAACCCTAGATGGTGTTAAAACGATAGAAATGGTTTAGACCATTTGCGTATATAGTGACCCTTCCCTGTTCTACAATATATCATTTAGAGGGAAGTAGCATCAAGCAAATCCAATAGAAAGTGTAAATGAGCCTATGACTAGAGAACGGGTTGACTATCTAAAATAAATAACTACAATTAAGTACACATAAATTAACCTCTGAAAAGCCTTAGGACCTATAGACTAGATCGCTAAAGTGAAAGTAGTTGATTACAAATATATAGTAATGAGCCTATGACAAGAGGCCAGCGTGAAAAGCTAGATATGGTTAATTAGTTGTACTTATTAGTGAAACTGGTGTATATTGTCAAGGTCCCTATGTACTAGATTTGTCTTAGTGTTTGTAATGAGCCTATGACTAGAGGATAGTTTAAGGACTTAATGAAATTAGTTAAACATATATGGTCAGGTAGAACTAATACCTATTTATTTGGTCCCTACAGGCTAGAATAGTATGTGTTTACTGAGGGAAAGCAAAGAGTTACATGATTAGCTAGACTGTGAATGATTTAGGGGCCCATAGGTAAAATGTGGGACCGAGTTAGTTCCTCACTTCCAATAGTTAATGAAATCGTATTCTGAGTTTAGGCCCCAAGGTCTCTTGGTTTGGAGCCTAAATATCCAGTACATCTCTTGCCTTGACAGGACATCAAAGCGGTTGCCTCCCCTCTTTTGATGTTGTACCTTTTCAATAATCATCCATTTGAGGGAGTGACAATCTTTGTCGTGCTTTTGTACAAAGTGAGTTACCAATGTAGTACTACTCTTACCTATTCTGATCGTGGACAAATGTTCGCGTATCCTGGAGCGGACGTCCCTAGTGGTCAAACCTACATATTGCAGATTGCACAATGTGCACCACAGAAGATAGATGCAATACGTAGATCTGCAATTGACACAAGAGGAAATATCGAAGGTTTCCCCAGTCACTGCTGAAGTGAATGAGGTACCAACCTGTACATGCTCACATGCCTTGCATTGTAAATACCCGCACCTATACGTTCCTCTATGGGTTAGCCAGGAGGAAGCAGCTCCCATCTCCGGTCTAGAACTTTTTAATTGAGAAGGGGACACTAGGTTGCCTATAGATTTATTTCTTCTATAAGAAAACCTACACCCTCTTTTAGCCGTTTCTGTGAGGGCATCATCAGCCACTAGTAGTTTAAAATGGTTGCGGATAATACCACAAATCTGTGTGTACTGGGCTGAGTAATCTGTCACAAAAGTTAATGTGTTGTCTGTATTTTTCTTTGGGATGGGTTTATCCCTTAAAAGGGTTTCCCGAGGCATATTGTTTACTTCATTTCTGGCTCTTTTAATGATTTTTTTACAGTATCCTCTCTGTTGCAGGCGTTTTTCCAAATCATCTGCATGAGTGGCATAAGTTTGGGGTAAAGTACAGTTGCGTTTAATACGCACAAATTGGCCCTTTGCTACAGAATACGGCATGTTTTTCGGATGGCAGCTTCTTGCGTGTAATAGGCTATTCCCTGAGATAGGCTTCCTATACACTTGTGAGGAAACCTTACCCAGAGAGCAGCCCCTCAACTCAAGGTCCAAATAATGGACCTGGTCTTTGTGGAACTCAAATGTGAATTTTAGGTTTACTCCGTTTTGTCCCAAATATTCCACAAATTCACATGCTTGCTCCGTGTTTCCCCTCCATATAAATAGAAGGTCATCTATGTAACGGATATACAATCTAATTTTCGGTCTGAAGGGGTTACCAGCCGCATAGACGTGGCACCGCTCCCACCAACCCATGAATAGGTTGGCGTAAGTGGGAGCAAACTTTGCTCCCATAGCGGTCCCACGTCTCTGCAGGTAGAACTCCCCCTCAAACCGAAAATAGTTGTGAGTCAACAGGAAGTGGGTTACATCTACTAAAAAGGTAATGAACGGGTCGCTGTGGGTCGTTTTCTCTTTCAGGAAATATGTCACTGCTTTTATGCCCCATTCATGGGGTATATTGGAGTAAAGGGAAACGACATCCACAGAGAGCCATCCAAAATCTCGTTCCCAAGGTACGTTTTCAACCAAATTCAACACATGTTTAGAGTCCCTGACATAGCTGGGGAGTGACTTGACCAGAGGCTGAAGTACTCCATCCAGCCACTCCGAGAGATGTTCCAGCATAGACCCTATGCCATTCACTATGGGTCTACCTTGGACGTTTTCTAATGACTTATGCACCTTTGGAAAGTGATGGAACAGTGGGATGACCGGATGTTCCACAAAAAGATATTTAAAGGTTTTCTCATCTAAAAGACCATCCTCCACTGCTCCATCCAATAGGTGCATAAGTTCTCTCTGGAATCTATTGGTAGGGTCATGACTTAGATGTTGATAGTTTTCCACATCTTCAAGCTGTCTTAGGGCTTCTTTGATGTAGTCTGATCTATTGAGGAGGACTATTGAGCCCCCCTTGTCCGCCTGTTTTATCACCACTTCCGTATTATCTTCCAAAGATTTAAGGGCTTTTCTTTCGTTAAATGACAAGTTTCTCATAGGACTAGTCTGAGACAAGGATAGATATCTCAAATCCGATTCTACCCTCTTATAAAAGGTCTCGATTATGTTGCCCCTACTCTGGATGGGGTAGAAGGTAGAGGGGTTTTTATATCTTTTAACCCTATCTGGGTTTGCCTCCTCCAATCTTGGCAATCCCTCTCTCCCCAACTCCTCCAGAGTAATAAGATCACATGTCTCGAGGAAGTCAAATTCCTGGCAAGTATCTCTTTGGGATGTGCCCTCAGTATTTGCTGCTTCCTGGTCTGTGTTTGTGCCTGAAAAATGTTTACGTAAAGTTAGATTACGAATAAATCTGTTTAAATCCAGCATTGTTTTAAACAAGTTGAAATTAACTGTTGGTACAAAACCCAGACCAAGAGACAGCACCCTCTCCTCATGGTTAGTCCATCACTTTCCAAAGGTGCATAAGTCATTAGAAAAAGTCCAAGGTAGACCCATAGTGAATGGCATAGGGTCTATGCTGGAACATCTCTCGGAGTGGCTGGATGGAGTACTTCAGCCTCTGGTCAAGTCACTCCCCAGCTATGTCAGGGACTCTAAACATGTGTTGAATTTGGTTGAAAACGTACCTTGGGAACGAGATTTTGGATGGCTCTCTGTGGATGTCGTTTCTCTTTACTCCAATATACCCCATGAATGGGGCATAAAAGCAGTGACATATTTCCTGAAAGAGAAAACGACCCACAGCGACCCGTTCATTACCTTTTTAGTAGATGTAACCCACTTCCTGTTGACTCACAACTATTTTCGGTTTGAGGGGGAGTTCTACCTGCAGAGACGTGGGACCGCTATGGGAGCAAAGTTTGCTCCCACTTACGCCAACCTATTCATGGGTTGGTGGGAGCGGTGCCACGTCTATGCGGCTGGTAACCCCTTCAGACCGAAAATTAGATTGTATATCCGTTACATAGATGACCTTCTATTTATAAGGAGGGGAAACACAGAGCAAGCATGTGAATTTGTGGAATATTTGGGACAAAACGGAGTAAACCTAAAATTCACATTTGAGTTCCACAAAGACCAGGTCCATTATTTGGACCTTGAGTTGAGGGGCTGCTCTCTGGGTAAGGTTTCCTCACAAGTGTATAGGAAGCCTATCTCAGGGAATAGCCTATTACACGCAAGAAGCTGCCATCCGAAACACATGCCGTATTCTGTAGCAAAGGGCCAATTTGTGCGTATTAAACGCAACTGTACTTTACCCCAAACTTATGCCACTCATGCAGATGATTTGGAAAAACGCCTGCAACAGAGAGGATACTGTAAAAAAATCATTAAAAGAGCCAGAAATGAAGTAAACAATATGCCTCGGGAAACCCTTTTAAGGGATAAACCCATCCCAAAGAAAAATACAGACAACACATTAACTTTTGTGACAGATTACTCAGCCCAGTACACACAGATTTGTGGTATTATCCGCAACCATTTTAAACTACTAGTGGCTGATGATGCCCTCACAGAAACGGCTAAAAGAGGGTGCAGGTTTTCTTATAGAAGAAATAAATCTATAGGCAACCTAGTGTCCCCTTCTCAATTAAAAAGTTCTAGACCGGAGATGGGAGCTGCTTCCTCCTGGCTAACCCATAGAGGAACGTATAGGTGCGGGTATTTACAATGCAAGGCATGTGAGCATGTACAGGTTGGTACCTCATTCACTTCAGCAGTGACTGGGGAAACCTTCGATATTTCCTCTTGTGTCAATTGCAGATCTACGTATTGCATCTATCTTCTGTGGTGCACATTGTGCAATCTGCAATATGTAGGTTTGACCACTAGGGACGTCCGCTCCAGGATACGCGAACATTTGTCCACGATCAGAATAGGTAAGAGTAGTACTACATTGGTAACTCACTTTGTACAAAAGCACGACAAAGATTGTCACTCCCTCAAATGGATGATTATTGAAAAGGTACAACATCAAAAGAGGGGAGGCAACCGCTTTGATGGAAGTGAGGAACTAACTCGGTCCCACATTTTACCTATGGGCCCCTAAATCATTCACAGTCTAGCTAATCATGTAACTCTTTGCTTTCCCTCAGTAAACACATACTATTCTAGCCTGTAGGGACCAAATAAATAGGTATTAGTTCTACCTGACCATATATGTTTAACTAATTTCATTAAGTCCTTAAACTATCCTCTAGTCATAGGCTCATTACAAACACTAAGACAAATCTAGTACATAGGGACCTTGACAATATACACCAGTTTCACTAATAAGTACAACTAATTAACCATATCTAGCTTTTCACGCTGGCCTCTTGTCATAGGCTCATTACTATATATTTGTAATCAACTACTTTCACTTTAGCGATCTAGTCTATAGGTCCTAAGGCTTTTCAGAGGTTAATTTATGTGTACTTAATTGTAGTTATTTATTTTAGATAGTCAACCCGTTCTCTAGTCATAGGCTCATTTACACTTTCTATTGGATTTGCTTGATGCTACTTCCCTCTAAATGATATATTGTAGAACAGGGAAGGGTCACTATATACGCAAATGGTCTAAACCATTTCTATCATTTTAACACCATCTAGGGTTATGAATATTTGATTAGCGCCTCTAGTCATGGGCTCATTTTATCTTTTTGTCACTTTTTCACCGTCATAGGTTGAATATGGTAATATACCCCGTACCTATCAATGTGTATATTGGAACAGTAGAATTATATAATATTTCCTCTTTTTAGACTAAATAAGCCTAATATGGTTATAACCTTGAAGTATGCATTGTTACATGTATTCCTTATACACATTTATAGTTGAGCCGGTCCTGTGTTAATATTATGTCATTTATATAAGCTATTTAAGCTCTCTCACCCCCATTTGGCCATTTAATGGTACTACCTTAGTATTTAAATATAGCTATGTTTACTATACAGTAAGGTGCTGTAGATGTTTGGGGCACTGTACCTTTAAATTTCAATTAGATGGCCAACCAATAGAAATAGAGCACTGGGTATTTAAATCAGTGCATTCTTAGTAGTTTTATGGACTATGAGTATGGCTCTCCTAGCCGAAACGCGTTAGTCTGTTTTGTCTGGGGGTTCCCCCACATTGCTCTTGTTGTATACTATTTTTAATGGAATACCAATAAAATAAGATTTTTTATTTATTTTTGGTGCCTGGCATGCTTTTCTGCTTTTTTCTGATTGTTTATTTTAAAGGTAAGTATTTATTTTTAAATAGGATTAATTTAGTTAATAAGAGTTATAATATTTAGATGTATTTAATTAATATTTAAGTTAGGGGGGTGTTAGGGTTAGACTTAGGTTTAGGGGTTAATAATTTTATTATAGGAGGTGGCGGTATAGGGGGGGCAGGATAGGGGTTAATAAATGTATTATAGGTGGCGACGGTGTAGGGGGGGGGCAGATTAGGGGTTAATAAGTTTAATATAGTTGGCGGCAGGGTCCGGGAGTGGCGGTTTAGGGGTTAAACAATTTATTTAGTTGCGGCGGGGTACGGGATCGGCAGGATAGGGGTTAATAAATTTATTATAGGTGGTGGCAGTATGGGGGGGGCAGGATAGAGGTTAATAGGTATTATGTAGGTGGCGGCGGGGTCCGGGAGCGGCGGTTTAGGGGTTAATCAGTTTATTAGAGTGGCGGTGGGCTCCGGGAGCGGCGGTTTAGGGGTTAATACATTTATAAGAGTTGCGGCGGGGTCTTGGGGCGGCGGTTTAGGGGTCAATAACTTTATTTAGTTGCGGGGGGCTCCGGGGGCGCGGGTATAGGGGGTAGAACAGTATAGTTAGTGTGGGTGCTTAGTGACAGCTTGTCAATAAAGCTGTAAAAAAGCCAAAGAGCAGCGAGATCGGATGAGTGATAACTATCACAGTCCGCTGCTCATCGCCCCGTACTTGGTGCGTGGCTTTTTGACAGATTTATTGATAACTTTGGCGAGATTTTTCAGGTCCGCGGCGGCGATGGTAGGCAAGCTTAGGCGGGCGTATTGGGCCGGCGAAGGCAGGTAAGTAAACACGTTGATAACTAAAGGCCATAGTCATGACTTTTCACTTATGCCCCTTTAAAAAGTTTTTTTTTTTTTTTTTTTTTTTTTGCATATGTTAGAGTGTTGTTTTAATTAATTAAAGTGTTTTGGGGTATATGTATACTTCACAGTTAGG
This sequence comes from Bombina bombina, assembly GCF_027579735.1. Lineage (NCBI taxonomy): Eukaryota > Metazoa > Chordata > Amphibia > Anura > Bombinatoridae > Bombina > Bombina bombina. Next base: position 993,583,552 of record NC_069503.1, read on the forward strand.
TTTGGTACCTTTTCTGGTAAAATACTGGCCTTATTCATTAGCATAAATTTGATATATTAGGAAATAAAGGTGCTTGGACTGATTTTAAATAATCATTGGTTTAGAATTAGATTCTAAGGGGCCTATTTATGTAAGTGCGAGCGGACATGATGCGATGTAGCGTATCATGTCCGCCGCACATCGATAAATGCTGACAGCATATGCTGTTGGCATTTATCATTGCACAAGCAGTTCTTGTGAACTGCTTGTGCAATGCCGCCCCCTAGCAGGGAGTGTACACGATCGGGTGGATTGCAGACCATGGCCTCAGAGGAGGCATATGAGTTAAGGAGCAGCGGTCTTAAGACCACTGCTTTTTAACTCCTGTTTAAGGCGAGCCTGATGGCTCGTGCAGAAACAGAGGCATTGGGGCCAATACGGACATTGTTAAATCGTCCCCCATTACTCTTAGAATATGTTTCACCATGTTAGCATCTTTATTTCTATATTTTATCTTTCTTTTCAACTTTGACCTGAACCATAAAAATACCGGTCATATCAGTAAAATACTAGTTGGGTGGTAACTGTTAACCCTACTCAAAGTGGATCTCTATGGACCAAGACAAATGCGGCTCCCTTTATTATTTTTATTGGCTCTTGCAGATGAGATGAGGTGGGAGGAACAAATCCTAATGAATGCAAAAAGCAACGCCAAAGCTATATATGTCTGCTATTTCTGAACAAAGGGGATCCCAGAGAAGAATTTACAACCATTTATGCCATAATTGCGCAAGCTGTTTGTAAATAATTTCAGTGAGACACCGAAAGTTTGTGAAAAAATTTGTGAAAAAGTGAACGATTTTTTGTATTTGATCGCATTTGGCGGGGGAATGGTGGAATGAAATATACCAAAATTGGCCTAGATCAATACTTTGGGATGTCTACTAAAAAAAAATATATACATGTCAAGGGATATTCAGCGATTCCTGAAAGATATTAGTGTTCTAATGTAACTAGCGCTAATTTTGAAAAAAAATGGTTTGGAAATAGCAAAGTGCTACTTGTATTTATGGCCCTATAACTTGCAAAAAAAGCAAAGAAGATGTAAACATTGGGTATTTCTAAACTCAGGACAAAATTTAGAAACTATTTAGCATGGGTGTTTTTTGGTGGTTGTAGATGTGTAACAGATTTTTGGGGTCAAAGTTAGAAAAAGTGTGTTTTTTTCCATTTTTCCTCATATTTTATAATTTTTTTTATAGTAAATTATAAGATATGATGAAAATAATGGTATCTTTAGAAAGTCCATTTAATGGCGAGAAAAACGGTATATAATATGTGTGGGTACAGTAAATGAGTAAGAGGAAAATTACAGCTAAACACAAACACCGCAAAAATGTAAAAATAGCCTTGGTCCCAAACAGACAGAAAATGGAAAAGTGCTGTGGTCATTAAGGGGTTAAGCTAAGGCAGAAAATTATACTTACTAATTAATCACTAAAATACATTTCAAAGTGGTTATCAAGTTTCTCAATACCATCTAAAGGTCTTTTTTATGCTTTGTTGTTGCTTTAAAATAGACGCCTGTTATTGCATTATGTAGGCCCTATATAAAGCTTTACTATACATTCTATTTTAGTTACATCATATTAGAAAAGTAGTTCAGTTATTATTTTCTAAGTGGCTCTGTCAAACATAAAAAGTATCCATTGTTTGAGCTATGTTGTTTTTTTTCTACTTGGAAACTGTTTGTATATTACTGTTTCTGTCAAAACAGTGAATAAAGATAAATGCTGTTAATTAAAAGAACATTTGCTTATAGCGTCTTGTAATAGGTAATACTTTGTAGTATTCTGAGGTATGGCTTTCTTTAAAAAAAAAAAAAAAATGCAATTTTATTTGATTGAATTTGAACATTCTGGAAGTCTAGTTCAATTTCCTAAATTAAAAGTATTAGTCTGAGAACAATTAGCTTAAATCTGAAAGCTAAGAACAGAAGTTTGTGGTAATATATATTGTTTACTTATGTTGTAAGTGAAGTGAAATGTTCATGTCTACTGTACTTCCTTCACTTAATCATACATCCCAGCAGTCAATGAAAGGTGACGCTGCCCATATCGAAGAAAGAAAATGTGTGTTAGATAAGCAAATAGTGCGTGTACAGTAAAAATAGCTTTTAATCTCAAATTAAGTAGCTGTTTCCTTTAATCTTCTTGTGCTTTTTTTAGGCTACTTCCTTTTCTAGGTCTAATATGATGAAATTCATGTGCTAGTTGCCATGGAAATGAACTTTTAATGAAAGTATAAAGATTGCAAAAGTTCAAAAATATCTGAATATTTCAAGAGTTCATGCAACACAAGCTGTAAACTTCATTTCACACATCATAAGTTGTAGGTATGATAACTGCTAATTATATCTAAACATATATTTCTTTTAAAGGGACAGTAAAGTCCCATAATTAGACATTCATGATTTAGACAGCATACCTTTTTAAACAGCTTTCCAATTTACTTCTATTATTTAATTTGCTTACTTCTCTTATTATCCTTTGCTGAAAGGTTTATCTAGGTAAGCTCATTAGCAGCAAAGAACCTAGGTTCTAGCTGCTAATTGGTGGCTACATATATATACCGATTATCATTGGCTCACCCATGTGTTCCGTTAGAAACCAGTAGTGCATTGCTGCTCCTTCAACAAATGATACCAAGAGAATGAAACACATTTGGTAGTAGAAGTAAACTGGAAAGTTGTTTAAAATTATATGTTCTACCTAAATCATGAAAGAACATTTTTGGGCTTCTTGTCCCTTTAAATTGCTGCTAAATGAAAAACACACTGTAGTACTTTCTTTTATTGTAAAGTTCATATCTTGCTGGACCCTCCTGGATTGTGGTATCTGTCCTACAGTATCATTCTCCTCTCTGCATTTCCTGACATGCTGTGAAAACCTAGTCCCCAGGCAACCTAAACTACTCCCTGAACTACCCCAATCACCACTCCGGGTAGCCCCCTCATCACTCATTAGTTTGATCAAAACAACCTGCAGTTGTCCTACATTTTGTGAATTTGCCACTGGTTGTACGGTCCCGATGTCCTTTCTATGATCCAAATCTTGGACCATACACACCCCATCATTTAGGGTTGATTTATCAAAGGCTTTGCAAGCCTTTCAACCCGATATGACTGCAGGTTCACACAGGAGAACCTGCATGCCATATTTAACAAGCAGCGGTCATCAGACTGCTGCTTTCCTAACCTTTCGCCACCTCTAAAGTGGCAAATTTCAATCTCCCCGGTATATTCCGACCGGGAAGATTGACAGCTCCTAACCACGCGTAATTTGCTGTGCGCAGGCAAGGGGCGGGATGGCATGCTAGCGCAAAATATCGCTCATGTGCAATGCTGATTTCCGCCAGGGGAATTCAGCCCGCCAGAGGAGAGCTGTGGCAGACAGGGACACGTATGTTCGCCCAGTTTCCTAGTTTGGATAATGTAGTGTTGAATATTAGGAGATGCTGAAATCCTGCACACAAACTGCAATTCTATGGGGCTGATTTATCAAGTAGCGGTCATGTCCGCCAGACATCGATAAATGCAGACAGCATACGCTGTCAGCATTTATCATTGCACAAGCAGTTCTAGTGAACTGCTTGTGCAATGCCGCCCCCTGCAGATTTGTGGCCAATTGGCTGCTAGCAGGGGGTGTCAATCAACCCGATCATATGAGATTGGGCGGATTAAGGTCCGCAGCCTCAGAAGCAGCAGACAAGTTAAGGAGCAGATGTCTTTATTCCTGTTTCCGGCGAGCCTGAAGGCTCGTGCTGAAACTGCAGCATTCAGCTGCATTTGGGCCATAATAAATTGGCTTTAGTTAATTTTAATTTCATTAATAAAAATGTTTACTCTTTTTAAGCGAGATACACATCCTTTTGGACATACATTGGATATGGTTTTCAATTGTCAAAGTGTCACTGATTTTCAAATTAGGAACTGCATTGAAAGTTTTTGCTCACTAATAGAGCCAGTAATTGCAATATATATATATAAAAACTTCACAATCCCTTTCTTCAGCAACAGTTCACCTACATAAGTACACAGAAATATATCAACTGGACCTTTCCAGAGAACAGAAGTCATTCTGTATGTTACAGTGCTAACGTGCAAATAAAAATGATAGACGTGAAAAAAACTATTGGAAAATATGGCTCCGGTATTTGGTTTGATTGAAATATAAATATAATTGAAAATTATTTTCCTTTAGCCATAACCTATTTCACTTTTTTGACATTGCAAAGCTGATGCTATACCAAACAACCCAATACTAATTTCAGTAAACTTTTGTTACATTTCAATGCCTTTTAAAAATATCTTTTCCTGAGATAACCTTGTTCCACCAAAATGCAAACAGATGAAATTGTATGCACGTTATTATCAGTGCTGGCTAGCAGACTGAAATATGTGACAGCTCCATAGAGAAGTGCCCCAGGGAAAGAGTATAAGTTAATGATGAACATACTGTACCAAGATGATGCACCAAATGTAATCCCTACAATTAGTAAATCAAAAGGAACAAACATTTTTTATAGTGATCATTATTCTAAAAACATTAAAGTGACAGATCAGAAAGTTTATGCTGAAAAACATTATTTATTACAGCTGAAATCAATAGGATTTCTCCTATTCCATCAGCAATTTCATTCCATTGCATTTTTTAAAATGTAGTTCAAGCAGGTGAATGCTAAAATTGTTTAACATGTAAATATATTAAATCCACAATAATAATAAATACATACACACACCTGGTCTATAAATAAATGTATATATTTTTTATCACAATTTAGATTTAGATGAGGGCACAAACCTCTTCATCAGATGAAGAGATTTCCTGTTTTTTTTGTTTTTTGGTTTTTTTTTAGTAAAATGTTGTTAATTTCAATAATAATGTTTTATTAAGATATGAGTATGCTGTCAGACCATGTTAAAGGGACAGTAAAAATTCTGAAATTATAATATAAAATGCTTATTTATGTAAAGTAAAACAACTTTGCATTACATTTTCATGATTTATTTTGCACCTTTTGCCAGTAATTACATTTTGGATTTTCCATTCCTGAAAACTAAAAGAGCACATGGCTGACTTCCCAAACCCAACCTTGCCATATATATGGCACTAATTTCCAGTTTATAATATATTTGCTGCTGAATGCAAACAATGGAGATTTTATTTACACAATGATAGCAGACAGCCCTGTCATGCTAACGGTCATGCTAGGCGGACAGGGGCAGAGATATCTGTCCGGACGTTCTTAAATGGACCCTAAAGTATTAATCTGTTCTAATAATGTTCATACTCTGCTGATATGTTAATCTATTGGAAAAATGTTGTAATTTACTGTCCATTAAATCTTTTCAGGCTGACCGATTAGCCATTTAATGCCTAAAAATGATAAATCTTGCTTACATTCATTATGGTGTTCATTATGTGCCAGCCTCATTACAGTTCACAATGGTCAATTTCAGCTCCCATTGAAGTCAATGAGAATCATTAATTTTCATTCAGTTCACACTGATGTCATTAAAGGAACAATAAAGTCAAAATTAAGCTTTCCTTATTCAAACAGAAGACACGATTTTAAACAACTTTTCAATTCACTTCCATTATATAAATGTGCACAATCTTTTTATATGCACACTTTCTGAGGCACCAGCTCCTACAGAGCATGCAGTAGACAAATCTATTTGAATAATAATGATCTTCTCCAAATAACAAAAAACTATTTCATTATTTATTACATTCTGTGAACTCGGCCAGTAGTCTTGTTATTCCGGCATTGAGCCGGAATGATAGGGAATATCGCAGAGCAGAGGAGGTTTGCAAGATGGGGAAAGCGGCACTCACCACAGGCAGGACAGTCCACGGCGACAACAGGCAGGAAACCAGAGAAAGGTAGTTCAGGGGCAAACCACCAGAAAGGTCAGATAGGCAGGACCTGGCAACAGCAAGGCAGTCCAGAGGCAAACCACTAGGATGGTCAGGCAGGCAGGGTTTGGCAATAGTAAGGCAGTCCAGAGGTAAACCACTAGGATGGTCAGGCAGGCAGGGTTTGGCAACAGTAAGGCAATCCAGCAGGTAAAGGGTTAACAGGCAGAGTGGTCAGACAAGCAGAGTTCAGCAGCAGTATATCAATCCAACAGTTAAAGGGTTAACACCTCAGAAAACAGTAAGTAACACCTATACTTGTACTGTGATAGGTAGGACTGAAGTTACTTACATAGGTGCCGGATTCACGCCACAGGAGATCCTGACCGGCTTTTGAATGGGGAAACGTGCAGCAATGACATCCCCGCCGCACGTAGAAAGGAGCCGACTCCCCCCTTGGCAATGAGCAGACAGCAGGCGCTGCGTCCCTAGCAACAGCTAGAGCAGCGCGATGCGACACTTTCGTATCGTAGAATATACAGTATCTTACAAAAGTGAGTACACCCCTCACATTTTTGTAAATATTTTATTATATTTTTTCATGTGACAACGCTGAAGAAATGACACTTTGCTACAATGTAAGGTAGTGAGTGTACAGCCTGTATATATTTGCTGTACATATGTATGTATGTATGTGACTGTGTGTGTATTTATGCATGGATGTGTGTGTATGTTTGTGGAACCAGCAAATTACAGACCTTGTTTCTACAGCATGGGGGGGGGGGTAAACAGTGTCACTATACAGTACCACTATATACAGTACAGGGGAGCTGGACCATGTCACTGACTACTGTGGTCACTTTATAAAGTACTGAGGCAGGCAGGGGCAGGCAAGCCATCTCACCGGCAGATTACACACTGTGTCACTAACTTACTATACAGTACTGGTAGGTTAAACAGTGTCACTATATACAGTAATAGGGGGTCAGACCCTCTCACAGACTGTGGGCACAGGGTACCTTCTTTTGCAGACATGTAATCTGATTCACATTTTTTTTCTGTGTTAAATGTAATAAAAAAAAAAGATAAATATCAAATTGTCAGGGTGCCAGGAATCAGACTGAGACGAGAAGTGCAAAAATAATCACACCTTTATTAATAGCAAAAAATAATAAAAAGTCCACAAGTCAAATAACAAGCCAGGAGTCAAAACCAGAGCTGGTAGTCAGACGAGCTGAGTCAGGAGCCAAAGCGAATAGTCAGACGAGCCGGAATCAGGAACAAGGAAAACAGCAGAGTCAGGAACAAGCCAGGGATCAGGAACCAGGAAGGATGTCAGGCAGCCAGGTAATACACAGGAACGCTCACAAACAGGACTGAGACAATGCAAAGGCAAAGCATACTGAACAGAGGTCCTTTAAATAATAAGTGATGACATCACAATTCTGAGACTGCATCCTGTCTCACACGGATGATGCACACCAGTCTGGCCATAAAAGGAAGTGCAGGAAATGAGCAGCATCCCCCACAATGCACCATAGTCAGGAAGAGAGGTGAGTTAAATGGCTGCCAGCAGCACATGGCAAACAAAACAGGGAAAAAACCCTGACAGTACCCTCCCCTCAATGACCCCTCCCCCATGGGAGGACAAAAGGTTTATTGGGGAAACGGGCATGGAAGGCATGGAGAAGGGCGGGAGCATGAACATCAGAGGAGGGAACCCAAGAACACTCCTCCGCACCGTAGCCCCTCCAGTGAACCAAATACTGTACACGGCCCCTGGACATACGAGAATCAATAATGCTGCTGACCTCATACTCCTCATGGTTGTCAACAAAGATAGGACAGGGACGAGGCAACACAGTGGTAAACCAATTACAAACCAATGGTTTCAAGAGGGAGACATGAAACCCTGAGACATGAATGAATCGGGCAACAATGAAGGTTGAAACCCATAATTCAACATGAACGGGGATAACTTGGAGGAAACATTAATAGCACTATTACAAACAAATTCTGCCCAAGGTAACAGTTCAGACCAATTATTGCGGTGATCTGAGACATAGCAACGGAGGAACTGTTCCAGAGCTTGATAAGACCCAGCCCCATTGGATTGAGGATGATATGCCGAGGAGAAGGAAAGCTGGATCCCCAATGGAGCACAAAAGGAACGCCAAAATCTGGAGACAAACTTGCTACTCCGGTCCGACACCATTTCCTTGGGTAAACCCATGTAAACGGAAGACCTTCCGGGCAAAAATTGAAGCAAGCTCCTGAGCGGTAGGCAGCTTCATCAAGGGAATGCAATGTGACTTTTTAGAAAAATGGTCAACCACCATAAGGATAACAGTATTGCCATTGGAAACAGGGAGCTCGACAATGAAGTCCATGGAAAGATGTGTCCAAGGACGCTCACCATTAGCAATAGGTTGAAGAAGACCCACAGGAAGACGTCGAGGAGTCTTATTCTGTGCACAAACTGAGCAGGAGGCAACATACGCAGCAACATCAGAACAAAGACCTGGCCATCAGAATTGTTGAGTGACAGATCAAATCATTTGAATCTTGCCTGGGTGACCTGTGGCTTTAGGATAGTGGTAAGTGTGCAAAAGTTTAGTTTGAAGATTCTCAGGAACAAAACACTTACCACTAGGTTTCTCAGGAGGTGCTTTGGTTTGTGCAGCCAGGATCTCCTCCCCCAAGGGAGAAGTCAAATTAGTACGTATGGTAGCCAAAATATGGTCAGGAGGTATAACAGGAGTAGGTACAGACTCCTCCTTAGACAGAGGCAAAAATTGTCGAGAGAGGGCATCAGCCCTAACATTCTTACTACCAGGCAGGTAGGAGACCACATAATTAAACCGAGACAAAAATAGCGCCCATCTGGCCTATCGGGGCGACAAACGTTTTGCTTCAGATAGATAAGTTAAATTCTTGTGGTCAGTAAGAATGAGCAGTGGCACGCTAGTACCCTCGAGAAGATGCCTCCATTTCTTGAGTGCCAAAATTATGGCCAGTAATTCCCTGTCGCCAATTTCATAATTGCACTCCGCTGGAGACAATTTCTTAGAGAAGAAACCACACGGATGCAAGGAACCGTCAGGCGTAGGACGTTGAGACAAGAGGACACCTACTCCAGTCTCAGACGCATCAACCTGAAGAATGAAAGGCAGGACAGGGTTAGGATGAGCCAGAACTGGAGCGGCAGCAAAGGCAGTCTTAAGACTATCAAAGGCCTTAATGGCAGTAGGTGACCAATGGAGTGGATCATTCTCTTTATGGGTCAGGTCTGTGATAGATTTGACTAAGGAAGAAAAGTTTTTAAGAAACTTTCTATAGTACCTGGCGAACCTCAAAAAACGTTGAATAGACCGAAGACCAACTGGGCGAGGCCACTGCAGAACTGCAGATAACTTGTCAGGATCCATGGAAAACCCTGCAATGGAGATAACATAACCTAGGAAGGTTACTTGAGTCTGATGGAACTCACAGTTCTCGAGTTTACAAAACAGGCCGTTCTCACGTAGTCTCTGAAGAACCTGTGTAACATCAGAACGATGAGCCTCAAGTGTGGGTGAGTGTATGAGGATGTCGTCTAAGTACACCACAACACGCTGTTGCAACATATCTCGTAGGACATCATTATTAAATTCCTGAAAAACAGCAGGAGCATTACATAGGCCAAAGGGCATTACAAGATACTCATAATGCCTGCTCCTGGTGTTAAATGTTGTTTTCCATTCGTGGCCCTCCTTAATCCTAACGAGATTGTACGCTCCTCTCAAATCAAGTTTAGTAAAGACTGTAGCTCCCTTGAGGCGGTCAAAGAGTTTCGTAATGAGCGTAATAGGGTAAGCATTCATAATGGTAAGACGATTAAGACCCCTATAATCGATGCATGGTCTTAACTCGCCACCCTTTTTCTTGACAAAGAAGAAGCCAGCCCTGCAGGAGAGCAGGATTTGCGGATGATCCCCTGTGAGAGAGCATCGGCAACATACTCCTCCATAGCACAATTCTCTGCAACAGACAGAGGGTACACCCGGCCCCGAGGAGGAATGGCTCCGGGTTGCAGGTTTATGGCACAATCGTAAGACCGGTGAGGAGGCAACGTACCGGCACGCACCTTGTCAAAAACGTCTAGGAACTCTTGGTACTCCTCTGGCAATTGAGATACCAAAGAAGGGCACAAGACTTTAACTGGTTTCCGAAGACAAGTGGAAATACATTGCGGGGACAATGACAAAATTTCAGACCTGCATCAGTCGAGACTGGGATTGTGCTTTTGGAGCCAGGGATAACCCAGAACAACCGGAAAATGCAGAGAGTTTATCACCTGGAACTGGAGGGTTTCAAAATGGAGAACCCCAACAGCCATGGACAATGGAGCAGTTTCGTGAGTAACGAGTGCAGGCTAAAGGGGCCTGCCATCAATGGCCTCAATAGCAAGCAGAACGTACCAAGACAAAACAGGAATGGAGTGCTTTGATACAAAAGCACTGTCAATGAAATAGCCCGCAGCACCGGAGTCAACAAGAGCCTGAGTGACTATGTAGGAGTCCACCCAGGAAAGGACAACCGTGACCAAAGGTTTCTCCTTAAGCAAATCCGGGGATGAGGATAAACCACCCAAGGTCTGCCCCTGACAGGACCTTAGGTGCAAGCGTTTCCCGGCCGTGTAGGACAAGACTTCAAAAGGTGGCCCTGTACCCCACAATAGAGGCAGAGCCCCTCCCTCCTTATAAAGGCCCTCTCCACCGTGGAGAGACGCGTAAATCTCAAATGCATTGGCTCAGCAGTACCTGGTGACTCAGGACCAGGAGGCATGGGAGGAAAGGGAGGCATGGGTGGGAACGAACATGTAGGAGACAAACGAACAGGAGGCTTCCGCAAGCACTCCTTGAAAGAGGGCCTCTCTCTGAGTCTGATGTCAATTAGGATCAAAAAAGACACCAATGCCTCGAAATCCTCTGGTAAATCTCTGGCAGCAACTTCGTCTTTAATTGCATCAGAGAGCCCATGAAAGAAGGTGGCAACAAGGGCTTAATTGTTCCAACCTACCTCTGCGGCAAGCGTACGGAACTCAATAGCATACTGAGCAACAGATCTTGTACCTTGCTGAATGGACATGAGTCGTTTAGCAGCAGAGGAGGAGCAAGCTGGAACATCAAATACCCTTCGAAAGGAGGCCACAAATTCAGGGTAATTTGAAATCACAGGTTTGTTAGTCTCCCACAAGGAATTAGCCCAGACAAGAGCTGTGTCAGAGAGTAACGAGATGAGAAATCCCACCTTAGCTCTGTCAGAGGGAAACGCCTGAGGTAACAACTCAAAGTAAATGCCCACCTGGTTCAAAAACCCTCTGCACTGAATAGGATCGCCTCCATATCTCTGAGGTAGAGGTGCAGAACCAGACATGCTCCTGGTAGGCAAAGGTGCAGCAGCGGAAACAGGAGCAGCCATATCTTGCGGGACACTTTGGTCCAAATGTGCAGTGCGAATCAGCAGGGTTTGCAGGGCTAGTGCAAATTGATCCAAGAGGTGATCCTGTACATCCATCCTGGAAATGATGGCAGGTAAAGGTGGATTATTGGCACCATCAGGATTCATGGCCTTTGCGTAATGTCAGGGTGCCAGGAATCAGACTGACACGAGAAGTGCAAAAATAATCACACCTTTATTAATAGCAAAAAATAATAAAAAGTCCATAAGTCAAAAACAAGCCAGGAGTCAAAACCAGAGCTGGTAGTCAGACGAGCCGGAATCAGGAACAAGGAAAACAGCAGAGTCAGGAACAAGCCAGGGATCAGGAACCAGGAAGGACGTCAGGCAGCCAGGTAATACACAGGAACTCTCACAAACAGGACTGAGACAACATAAAGGCAAAGCATACTGAGCACTGAACAGAGGCCCTTTAAATAATAAGTAATGACATCACAATTCTGAGACTGCATCCTGTCTCACACGGATGATGCACACCATTCTGGCCAAAAAAGGAAGTGCAGGAAATGAGCAGCATCCCCCACAATGCACCAAGTCAGCAAGAAAGGTGAGTAAAATGGCTGCCAGCAGCACATGGTAAACAAAACAGGGAAAAAAACCTGACACAAATTCACCTTTTTTTGGGGTGTGGGGATAGGGTGGGTGGGGGGGGCCTTCTTAGATTCTTGCACCTGGGCCCTGTGGTTTCTAGTTATGCCTCTGTAAAGATGGCCTAGGCTATAAGAAGATTGCCAAGACTCTGCAACTGAGCTGCAGCATGGTGGGCAAGACAATACAACGGGATCACAGGACAGGTTCCACTCAGAACAGGCCTCGCCATGGTCAACCAAAGAGGTTGAGTGCACGTGCTCAGCATCATATCCAGTGGTTGTCTTTGGGAAATAGACATATAAATGCTGCCAGCATTGCTGCAGAGGTTGAAGGGGTGGGGGGGTCAGCCTGTCATGCCGCACACTGCATCAAATTCGTCTGCATGGCTGTCATCCAGAAGGAAGCCTCTTCTAAAGATGATGCACAAGAAAGCCCGCAAACTGTTTGCTGAAGACAAGCAGACTAAGGACATGGATTACTGAAAACCATGTCCTGTGGTGCGATGAGACCCAGATAAACTTATTTGGTTAAGATGGTGTCAAGCATGTGTGGCAGCAACCAGGTGAGGAGTACAAATACAAGTGTGTTTTGCCCATAGTCAATCATGGTGGTGGGAGTATCATGGTCCGGGCCTGCATGAGTGCTCCCAGCACAGGGGAGCTACAGTTCATTAAGGGAATCATGAATGCCAACATGTACTGTGACATACTGAAGCAAAGCATGATCCCCTCCCTTTGGAGACTGGGCCGCAGGGCAGTATTCCAACATGATGACAACCCCAAACACACCTCCAAGAAGACCACTGCCTTGCTAAAGAGGCTGAGGGTAAAGGTGATGGACTGGCCAAGCATGTCTCTAGACCTAAACCCTATTGAGCATCTGTGGGGGAGCGCAGGGTCTCTAACATCCACCAACTCCGTAATGTCATCATGGAGGAGTGGAAGAGGACTCCAGTGGCAACCTGTGAAGCTGTGGTGAACTCCATGCCCAAGAGGGTTAAGGCAGTGCTGGAAAATAATGGTGGCCACACAAAGTATTGACACTTTGGGCCCAATTTGGACATTTCCACTTAGGGGTGTACTCACTTTTGTTGCCAATGGTTTAGACATTAATGGCTGTGTGTTGAGTTATTTTAAGGGGACAACAAATTTACACTGTTATACAGTCTGTACACTCACTACTTTACATTGCAGAAAAGTGTAATTTCTTCAGTGTTGTTTCATGAAAAGATATACTAAAATATTTACAAAAATGTGAGGGTGTACTCACTTTTGTGAGATACTGTACATCAGTTATACTCTAAAGATGGTTTAACATGAATTGTAGAGGAGATGACCCTTATAAAAATATACTTTTTAAATAATGGCCTTGATTCCAAAAAAATCAATTATTATCACAATCTTACTGGGTCAAGCACGGCACCATTAATGACTGATACAACTTTTGATCCCTGAAAACCAAATCAATACACGCAAAAAAATACAACACGACAAACATCCAAACCCAAAATGGCCAATCCACTCTCCTTTTCCATTACATCACATCTCTATGGGCACCATAGCCATTAACAAACATCATGACCAACATGCAACCTTGTTGCATACTATAAAAACAGTGATGTAGCTCCTCCATTTTCAGATGTGCATTGGTTCACATTTAAGTGTTTTTACATTTAATTTATGGTGATGAAAAGTTCAGTATTGATTATTTGGTGTGATTCAATAGTGATCAAAAAGGACTGTTGCTGTTGTTGGGTCTGAGCTTGCACAGATCAGTGGCTGATATCAAGATTATGTATCCTATGGTGTTATTGGTCATTCTTTGGGTTTTGAGTATTTTTCAAGTCACTTAGGTCTCTAAGTCCAGCCTTATATGCTGGTATTACCCAGTTTGCTCTGGAATTAGCTGCCTGTATCACTGGATGTAAATTCACATTTACTAAGAGTGATTTTCAGGTTGTATGAAATGCACACTAGAGACACTGGATGAATATTTTCAGGAAAAGAATAGATAAAAATGTTTAAATGTAAAATGGAATTAACAGGAAGTACTTGTTTCCATACAGCTGATACTGTTGTAAATGAACTCCCACAGCTCGGTTTCAAGAGAGGAACAAACCTACAAACCTGTAGCACATAAATATCAACTTTTCCTCCATTTTTAAAGGATTTGCAGTATCTAATTTGCCCAATGTAATAAGCTACACCAGTTATAAAGTTATCAGGCATGTGGGGTAAGCTAAATTTCCCCATAAGATATATTTTCTTCCTACATATTGAGATGGTTTATCACTTATAGTCTTGACATTTGAACAAGGACCTTAATCTCCACACCTTCAAAAGAAGCATATGCCTCCCATATGGAAAGTCATCTTTTGTTTCCTCATCGGTCTGGCTCTTGATAAGTCTTTTTGTGTTGCCTGAAAATGTCTTCCTGAAAGCATTCCAGTTCTGTTCGCACTTTGCATAATCTGCTTTTGGCGTTATGCTTGACATTCTAGTGGCATCAGTCCAAACATACGTGCAGTGAAAAACTTTCTACTGTAAATTCATTTCTTCAGGATCATTGCTAATTTGAAATGGTTAAAATTTAGGTTTTGAATTTCTTTGTAAATACTGATCTGCAGAACTCAGAATCTATGCATATTCCAAAAGACAAATATTTATTCTGGAGTAAAACACAGTTTGCACATTAAATAATCTTACCTCATAATATTGATATTCGTTTGAGAATTTATTCCAAGAAGTAACATAATATGAAATGTTACAATATACCTGAAAATCTTTTTTTTTTTTTTTTTTTTTTTAACTCTTTTATGTTTTACAAAATAGAAAAGTACATTTTTACTTTACAGGTGTTTTTCATTTAACTAATTAAATAAATATCAAAGTAAGTTGTTATTTCACATGAACTAAAGAAATAAAACCCTTTTTAAGGAAGAAGGTCTTAAAAATATATTGGGCTAAGATATAAGTGGAGCGCAAAATATCGCTTTCCCAAAAGCAATATTTTTGCTCCACTGAGTAACACTAGTGCACGCAAATGTGCACTGGTATTACAAGTTGAATGCAATGTGAGACACAGCATGAGAACTAGCGCATAGAAGGGGGTAAAGTTGTGCATCGAAGGAAGCAAATTGTAAATATATATGTATATGACTATATACATATATTTATGTATTAATATGTGTATATACACTTATTAAAACATAACTATATAGTTATATAAGCATTTACATATATATTTACAGGGAACACACAGTTCCTATAGACCACTATGTAAAGTCACTTTTCACCCACACCCGCCAACTTTAAACCCTCATAACTGCTTATTGCAGTAATTTTATTTAAAAAATAAAGATGCTACTATCTTTATTTTTTAATAAAGAACACTAAACGTGATTTTGGGGGCATTTAGTAGACACATAGAGGGATATTTATCAAGCCGTCAACCACAAATACACTGGAATTCCGCAGCGTTATTGTGGCGAACCTGATTCGACCCATTTATCAAAGCCTACAGACCGGCAAAAGTTAAAATTTGTGACGTAACATATGATCCGCCAGTCTCAATCCGACACAGATCGATGCTTACGTCATTACAGATGTTCCGAATACAAATTCGGCACTATCTGACAACTTTTGCTAGTTATCACATTTCTAACTATCGCCACTATTCCGGCCCAGCGTACCTGGTTTTCAATCCGCCACCCTGGAGGCCGCAGATTCCATAGGCATCAATGGGAGTCTGAAAGCAGTGAAAGCTTATTTTCGCTGCTTCCCGATACCCCATTGATTTCTATGGTAGAATAAAAGTTACGCTTACACCTAACACCCTAACATAAGCCCCGAGTCTAAACACCCCTAATCTGCCGCACCCGACATCGCCGCAACTAAATAAATATATTAACCCCTATCCCGCCGCTTCCGGAGCCCACCACAACTATAATAAAGTTATTAACCCCTATCCCACCGCTCCTGGACCCCGCCACAACTAAATAAATGTATTAACCCCTAAACCACTGGCCTTCCACATCACTACCACTTAATAAACATATTTACCCCTAAGCCACCACTAAGCCGCCAGCCCCCCACTTTTCTTTTTTTCTCTCATCCCCCTCCTTTCTCCTATCCTCTTACATCTTCTTCTATTCCCGTGTTTTTCTACATTCCCTTCCTGCTTTTATTCACACTTCACGAACTTTACTGATAGATATATACCTAATATTTAGAAAATCACCAACAGACAGATCATTCTATAAGACCGAAGTCCTATGTCGGGCTTTCCCATTTGATATATGTTATTACCTGTTATTATGCTGTTTGTTA